>NC_089752.1:49339174-49379174 GCF_040412425.1 Macrobrachium rosenbergii | reverse complement strand
AATCTATAGTTTACTTTGTTAATTTAACTATAGCTGACTTTTTCATATAAGGATATAGAATCCTGTAGAATTTGGCTTGCTCTTTATGAATCAGTGACTGATAATACTAACGGAAATAAGCCTTGCTTTTGTAACAACGTCATATACAGAAACACGAGTCCATATTCTTCCTTTTCTTTCCTCCAGCTTTTCCTCAACAATCAGCTGCATCAAAGAAAGATATTGTGATCGACGATATCACACTTACACTCATATCTGTCCACGGGGAGAAAATAATAATGTCAGATGTGAAGGGACATTGATATGAGATATTCATTGATGAGCTATCAAGGAAAGCATTTGCAACAATTTCTTTGATTAACAGGATATATATGTTGTTATACAAGACGTTTTCGCAATCTGCATGAAGTAGCATTTGGATATCAGTGTGGAATAGCTTCTATGATATGAAGTAAACATGCTTATTATCAGTGAAAAAAATATCTAATTAGGAACGCTCTTAGTTCAAGGAAGCATTACATAATCTTGCAGAAACCCCAGGTATAAAACATGTCAGGGGGGAGGTCAAAGGTTAACGAAATGACCTATTAAAGCAGAGGACGCGGGAAAAAAAATCCCATAAAAGAAGATTAAAGGGATTTTAGATGGTTACAGTTTTATAAGGTCAGAGTGGACTCAAGTGTTACATCTCTCTCTCTCTCTCTCTCTCTCTCTCTCTCTCTCTCTCTCTCTCTCATGAGAAGCCAGACATTTTGAACTACCTACTGCAATACAGTCTACATGTAAGATTGTAAATAAATGATTACAGCAATTCATGTGTTGCTGTCATTTGAAATAAAAAACTTTGCTGTGTAACACACAAACACACACGCATATATATATATGTATGTATATGTATACATAAATATATAACACATATAAATGTATATATAATGTATTTATGTATATATATGTGTATATATATTTATATACACACACATATATTTAATGTAATATAGCTATATAAAAAAAACGAACTCGGTAACCTGGGATCCTTAAATTAAACACCTTAAAACCAGTAGCATACCTTCGATCGGGTTAACAATACATTTTCTTACAAGATTAGTACATGTCATCATTTAGGCTAAAGATACATCCGCTTTCAAGCTTAACTGCACTTGACTCAGTTTCATATTTTAGTATTCCCTAAGGGCTATATTTCTTACGAGTTTTTCTAGTCAATTGAATGATTATCGTTCTTCATATGGGACAAGAAGGCGTTTAGCCTATTCCCTACACGGACACAGTACTTGCGTTACTCAACTCATAGTGGCATTACATCAAACTATGGCTTGTTTAACTTTCACGGTCTTACACAACTAGGTATCTCTTCACTTTTTTTTTGGAGAGAGAGAGAGAGAGAGAGAGAGAGAGAGAGAGAGAGAGAGAGAGAGAGAGAGAGAGAGAGAGAGAGAGAGAGAGCATATTTTAGTTGCCCGAACCCCCAATAAAGTGCATTTAGTCCACAAAACAGACATAAAAGAACACCAAACGACATAAATTTGCAAAAGTCTGTTGCACGTGACTTCCCAACAACAAGGAACAACAAAGCCTTTGCAGCAATCTGCAACGAGGATGACAGTCACTTTTACTGAAGTCTCTTTCAGCAGCGTATTCTTCAAACGTCACCTCAACAACGGCTGCTTTGTGTCGACTTCTCTCCCCTTTCCCCTCAAGAGGAAAGGATTTAAGAGACCTTCAGGATGGAATACAAGAGAAATAACGAGATGAAAAGGACCAAATAAAGGAATAACTCGATGCATGCCACTTCCTGTATGCTCTGTTGTGCAGGAACTAGAGAGAAATAAAAGATATCAATGCACTCACTGAATCATGTTTCTTTTTTCCCTATGAAGAGATATGACCTGCCATTCATGCTCCAAGCACTTTATTACCAATCACCTAACCCTAGTTACTAAATGACTTACTGTCTTAACGCTCCAAATTCACTAAGTGGATAATAGCCTTAAGTGTTCTATTTTATGCACAAAACAGCATGTATTTCGTAAAATGTAAAAAAGACCACAAAAATTGTATGGCAAAAAAGTCTCAATGTTAATAATTCAAAGTAACTAATGTTTTTACTGGTAATATAACTAGCTCCATCGTAGTTAAGACTTATTTTCTTTTTACCTGTAACAATTAAGCAAGAGACAGAAAAGGACTAAAAAATGTCAGTTTCAGAGAAATTTTCAGTACTCATACTTAATAAAGTTATGCATGCTAATTGCAGAGTGCCATAGGCTAATGGTTTTAGACTGGTTCTGTTCCTCTGTGCACTGCGTACACACCTATTTCACACCTGACACTTTTTATCATTTCAAATATTACGCCACAACTACCCCATTAATATTGGACTAATTTAACCTTGGGAATAACTTACATCCTACAGCAATTAAATAAGATAAGCACATCCATCCTACCAGGATTCGAACCTATGCCTTGTTGGGTTGAAAAGTGGGTGACAGTGACATTATCCATATAGAATTAACTTCGACACTGTGATATATAATCTTGTCGAATTCAGGTTCTATACTTAGAATATTCCAATTACAGAACCTGAATTCGACAGTAATAGGTGCTACAAAGTCGACATTACTTTTTCGCTCTCTTGATAGCAGTATGGATAATGTCACTGTTACTCATAATATTAACTCAACAGGCAAGTCTGGACTCTGGTTAGAATATACGTTATCATATGAAATCGTTTTGGTGAAAGTTATACCTACAATATAGTGAATTTATATTACTAGTTATCAGTGGTTTCCCCATATATATATATATATATATATATATATATATATATATATATATATATATATATATAATATATATATATATATATATATATATATATATATATATATATATATATATATATATGTATGTATGTATATATACACACATATATACTGTATATATATATATATATATATATATATATATATATATATATATATATATATACACATATATATTGTATATATATATATATATATATATATATATATATATATATATATATATATATATATATATATATATATATTTCATCATATATTTATGTGTTGCTAAGAGAAAAAGAGACTAACATTCTAACATGTCAATTCCCCCGTTTACGATGGTAATACGTTGCTAAGTTGCAGGAAGAGAAGGGAAAATTTCAACCTTTTATTATTCTTCTTATTCAACTGTCAGCAGCATCCAAGTGTAATATGATAATTCCGTCAAATAATGTAACATTCGAAAAGGTGAAAATTTACCGATTTCCGCCAAGATACCAATCACACCTGTTATGAAAGAAAACAGGCTGTTTCATTTTTCCCACTGAATACATTTTTATTGAAATAATGTCTTTATAAACAATGCTGGTACAAAATACGTAGGAAAATCAGCTATAATGAGCTATATACAGTGGAAATAAGTGACTACCACTATAAAATGTTTCCCGAGAGAGAAGCAAACACGGACAGACAGAAAGTTGTCAAAACACATTTTGGTAAACTATCCATTAATCCGAATAATTGTTATTACCTAGTAACAAATACCTAAACATCCCAAAGAGGCAATTGGTAATCGACTATGAGGATTTCCTGCCTAGCACCTGAAATGAATATGGCCATTTTTTATCGATATGCAATTGGCCTTTTCCTCTTTCCCTACATAAATGTACAGAAGATAAGGGCCTCTAAATGCTTGGGCAATAAGCCTTTAAAAAAAATGGAAACCTTTTTGGAGTAACAAAAAAAGCATCAATAATTTCACATTTCAATTGAAAAATATAGCACCATATCATTACCACAAACACTGATGCAAATAACTAATATTACCATTATTCCTATGCAATGGATGTATCATTGGTATAATCACCATCTCCTACAGTGATTACGGCATAACAATTCCAAGTAATCTTACAAAATTCCGGCCATAAAACTTGTTAGGAAAAAGCACTATGTAAAGAAAGTAGCCATTCAGGATGTTCATTATCAATCACCATCACTAACATAATAATAATAATAATAATAATAATAATAATAATAATAATTGCCTAGTACCTCCTGTTACTTCTTTCAAACAAACAACATATTCTTTGGAAGCTGGAATTTCAAGTCATTGCCCCTGTGGGCTTGTTCCATATGAATAGGGTTCATCTTCTGAATGATAATAATAATAATAATAATAATAATAATAATAATAATAATAATAATAATAATAATAATAATAAATACCTAGTACCTCTTGTTACTTCTTACAAATGAACACCATATTCTTTGGAAGCTGGAATTTCAAGTCAATGGCCATTGTAGGTTTGTTCCATATGAATATGGCTCATCTCTGAATAATAATAATAATAATAATAATAATAATAATAATACCTCTCGTTACTTCTTTCAAATGAACACCATATTCTTTGGAAGCTTGAATTTCAAGTCAATGGCATTGTAGGTTTGTTTCATATGAATAGGGTTCATCTTCTGAATAATAATAATAATAATAATAATAATAATAATAATAATAATAATAATAATAATAATAATAATAATATGTTAAAGAGAAGTGTGAATAAACTGGACGCCGATGTAGCCTCATGAATCATGGAGAAGAGCGCGCTAATAGAAACAGCACTTATGGTAAGAAAAGTGATGGAATCCTAAGGATACAGGATGACCCGGAACCACACACTATAAAACATAAATAATAATCATCATTCTTACTTATTTTTCTCGTTTTTTCTTAAAATTTCAGTGCACGGTGTTCTTCCACTTTCAACCGAGATTCACAAAACTCGTAATTTAGAACAAAATTATGTCTACTGTGACAAAATTTAATCCTTAATTTTCATTTACATCGTCAACTTGCTGTTTTCATCCCATAATTTTTTTTCCCGGATGTATCAAGCCATTTTCTGCTTGAAGTAGTTACTAATTTTCAACCTGATTTAACACGCGTCACTTGCAATGATAGTTCGCTTTACATGTAATAATACAGTATCAGAATTCAAAAGAACTCGAATTAATGTAAAAGTTACACTGAATGCTTCCGTCAGCTCAGTATAAGATGCGAATTTTTAAAATCAACATGTCACAAAAATATGGTAAAAAAGTAGTTATAGATATATATATATATAATTTATAATATATATACACATATATTACATAATTATATATATATATATATATATATATATATATATATATATATATATATATATATATATATATATATATATATATATATACATACATAAAGAGGCAGTTTCAAGAGAGGCAAGACAATCATCACTGCCACATTCATCCTTTAAATCAACTGAATCAAGACAGAGTATATATCAGCCAAGAACAAGTAGAAATCTATCTTTTGCTGTTCCCCTGACGTAGAGGCGGGTCCAAAAACAATCGCAAACGGCAAAGGACCCTTTGGAGGAGGAGGTCGAGACACGCCAACCCGTCGGAAGCTCAGGACACACTACCTGATGCTGTCGTGAACCCACCTGTGGCACATACTCCTTCCTGCTGCACTAGGTCCCATCTGCCTCCCTGCCCCTCAACACCCCCCACCCTCTCTCTCTCTCCCCCTCTCTCTCTCTCTTATACAAACACACACATACACATGCTTAATCAAATGCATATGACTTCACGTATACTACTAATATTATTCCTCTCTCTCTCTCTCTCTCTCTCTCTCTCTCTTTTATACACATACACAAACAGACACAGCCATGTTTATATTGTATTTGATTTCACGTATTATCTTTTTATACTGCCAATTCTACGATTATTATTATTGCTACTATTACTAATATTACTATTATCATCATTATTTCCTCTGGACAACCCTTGAGATAATGGTGATAGTGTCGGCTGATTCCTACTGGCACCAGAAGAGCTGGAAAACCCAGACCTTAATTTGGATAAAACCTATAAAAAAGGGGCTGGGTATGACTGGAGATTTGTGGAAGACAAAGAACAAGAAAGACATGAATGACGTAATTTCACAGAGGCCCTGAGCTTCGCGCGGAACTGGAGACGATAATAGTGATGATGATGATGATAAGTATTAATGATACAGAGACATGGTCAAGTGATTCATCATCAAATAATTTGTTCTGTTTCATTGTTATTACTACTATTATAATTCTCATCATAACTAACACCATAAAATATTACAATTATATAAGCAACTTTATGAAAAAGGACAGACTGAACATAATTAACAGAAAAAACGTCAATGTATCATCAAATTCTTCCTGTCTACAATAAAAAAATTCCCACTCATGCCACCCGGAAGTCGATCATAATTTCAACACTGGAGAGAGAGAGAGAGAGAGAGAGAGAGAGAGAGAGAGAGAGAGAGAGAGAGAGAGGAATGACTTCTTTCAAGAGTTTTGGAACACCGCCTTCCTATATCCAAGAACAATACACAGTCAATGTTTTTTTTTTCCTTTCTCCCAAGCAGTCTGAAGATATGAGGAGTCAGCCACATTGCTAGCCTTGAAAAACGCAAGAATATTTAAGTAATCTTGACTCGTAGCGAGCAGATTTAAAATGCAGTTGAAATTTCAAGTCTAATTTTCAATATCAAACAAACAATAAAACAAATACAGGGCGATTTCTACCTCCCGTTATTTGGTAAAAACAATGTTCTTACCAATTGTTATACTTATACAGATGATGAAACTAAATAGAATTTGTTTTCTCAATGTAAATTTTTTCCAACTCTTTCAAAAGGCGAAAAGCTCCAATACATATTAAAAGTTAATAAGGTATCACAATATCGTTAACTCAGTCATATAACAATCATAAGCCTCATACGCTTCTCTGAGTGGAGAGAGAGAGAGAGAGAGAGAGAGAGAGAGAGAGAGAGAGAATCAAACAGGAACCCATTCACTCCAAGACTGCAAGTGTGAGCCGCTGACAGGCTTTCATCTATATTGTCTGTCCACGTATTTTCTCATCATTTAGCCAGGGGACCGGTTTCGTATCATAGTTTTTCTAAAAAAAAACCAATCCATTTGAAAAGCTCACAGCTCTTACTTTGTGCTGTTAGTCAGTGCTCACTGTACATGTTAAAACATCTGTCTGTCTGTCTGTCTGTCTGTCTGTCTCTCTCTCTCTCTCTCTCTCTCTCTCTCTCTCTCTCTCTCTCTCTCTCTCTCAGGAAGTCCTATTCGTTTGAGAAACTCATAGCTCTTACTATAAGCTGTTAGTCAGCGCTCACTCTCACTCAGTAGAAAAGTCCTCTTTGTATGAGAAGCTCATTCCTTTCACTTTACCCGCTGTTAGTCAGTTCGTGGAAACATGCTGAACAGCTCTCTCTCTCTCTCTCTCTCTCACACACACACACACACACAAACACACACATCATCAAGCGGAAAAGAAACGTAGAAACGCGACTAATCACATCCTTCATTCGCATCCTTTTGAAACTCCCTGCAAACACCTCGAGAGAGGACTTCTCCAGCCTCGAGGATCTATCTCTTTCTTGTTCTCTTTCTGGCGCGCAGCTCATTAAACTCGTGCTACCTACCGTCGCCTTCCTCCTTCCGAATGCTCCTGCATTCAAGTGGAAATAAGGAAAAATCATGTTTTGTTCTCTGGTATTTTTTTTTTTTTTTTTGGGGGTAGCGGTTTAATTACTTCACTGCAGATAACTTCGCTGAGATTGAATTCCCTCAACCAGGTTTTTTTTTTCTAGAGTAAGGGGCAGTGGGAAGTGGAAATTTCTAACCTTTACTAGCCCACACCCGAAATAAACAGAAAAAGATTAAAAAGAAGCAAGGAGGAAGGCATTACCAAGATGGCAGCAATAGCGTTATATGAATAAATATATATATATATATATATATATATATATATATATATATATATATATATATATATATATATATACATACACATATATAACAAAAGCATAAAAAAAGCAGCTATGAGGATGCAGTTAACACCTGAATCAACCAGCTCCTGCTCCATTGTAGGAACTCTCTGCCTTCCTCTGTGCTTCCTGTAAGAGAGAGAGAGAGAGAGAGAGAGAGAGAGAGAGAGAGAGAGAGAGAGAGAAATGTCATAAATGTCTCTATGTCTAGCGTAGTAACCTTGGATACACGATGAACATCACACCACTCGTGTCTTTCCCCCTTGTTCTCGCGGGTAATAAACAGCATCCTTCTCCATATTCCCTTCTCTCCTCCTATCAACTAACATCTCCCAAGAGACAGCATCTCTCAAAGTTTTAACGAGGTTACAGCAGTTTTACTAGGAAATTGACGTGGGTGAAACAATATTTTTATGAGGGATAAAAAAACGAAGCAATATCCGAATCATTTTTGAAATTCTTTCAGCAGGACGTACAGAAATATATTTATTACTCTATTCTCAATGGAAATTCGTATCCTATCGTGATGTTCCTGTAAATTATTTTAAATTCAGTTTCTCAAATGAATGCCACTCGAAATACGTATAAGTAATAACAACAAAAATAATAATTTTGACTGAACACACCTTCAACCATGTTTGATTTGTGATGAATGATACAAATATATATACGTGCATGAAAGGAGACTGTCCGTCTCCGCGTACTGCTTACCTAGTCTTTTAATTTCCTCTTGAACATTTTGGGGGACTTCAGTAGAACGAGGTACAAAGAGTGACTGTCTCTTATCTAAACAAGGTTGAAGGTACATTCAGTCAAAATCTTTGTTTCTTCAGCCCTATAAGAAGAGTTGCAATGGCAGGGAAAGTGTGACAGATATGCTGAGACAAACACACGGACATACAAAAAAGTAGAATTGGGGGGATGGGGGGAAAAGTATAATCCATCGGTGCTGTCGGTAAGAACTACAATTAAGCTTTATTTTTATAATGAGAATGACTTACATCATATTACACGGCTTTACTGGAAATGCATAGGTAAAAAGGCTAACGATTACCTCAGAGGATTGTCTGCCATTAACTCAAAACTGCAAAACACAACCACAATAAAAGAAAATAATCTTGCTTAACGACCTCTCCCGGAAATAACAAACAAAAATGGAAAAATTCGCCATAATATAAAAATACGCAACAAACAGAACCTTGGAAATAAGTCGATAAGAATCGTGGCACAGTCTAACCGTAAATAAGACTCAAAAAAATAAAAAGCAAAAACATTACGTCCAACGCGAATATATTAAAAAACTGGACGAGAGAGAGAGAATCAATATAATTTCTAACAACATTACCATCCTGTTGAGAAACAAAGATTGTGTTCAAAACATTATCACAACAGTTACACAGAAAAATCATTAAAAATATCTCTAATAACGGCATAAAAAACAAAAATTACACTAAACACAACAAAACACATCAACAAGAGCTTAGGAAACAACAAAACCAACCACCCGCAACAACATCGACTTAATAAGAAGATTTACAATTATGAGATTTTGTTGGATTTGCATTTTAGGCCGCCATTAAATCGCCGGCAGAGAGAGCGAAGCTTGAAAGTGGATTTCATTATTAAAACTGTTTGATGAGGTCCCAGTGGGAGTTCGAGGGAAGGGGTGCATGGTAATGAGAGAGAGAGAGAGAGAGAGAGAGAGAGAGAGAGAGAGAGAGAAGCATACGTTCTTTCCCATAAAAACTATCAACATGCACACTGGATTTAAATGAAAAATATATACTTCAAACCAGCAGGAAATGATCCATGTCCTTATTAGAGAGATTTCCCCCACAAAAATTAGCTTTGATAAAATTGGTATTAAACAATATGTACATCCAACCAACAAAATGATTCATGTCATAAGAACTGAAGAAGAGAGAGAGAGAGAGAGAGAGAGAGAGAGAGAGAGAGAGAATTTACAGACAGACAATATATTTTATAACATAATCTGTGCTCCAGGGAAAAATATGTTAAAATGACCTCATTAAATAATTCTAACACACGAATTATCAGTGAAGGTAAAAAGAAAATGTATGAAATGTAGTTGCAAAAGAGTAGGCAAAATCTTGTAGAGGTAAACTTGAGGATCAACAAGTGAGAAAAAATAGGTGAATACATAAAAAATTTCCGGATGAATGAAGCCTTTGAGCTAACTCTTCTTTATTGAAGTGAAATGTTGGTGTTGGGTGTAATGTAAAAAAATGTTGGAAGCTATTTAACACTACCCTGATTTTTATACATGCATTGAGTGGAGAGAGAGAGAGAGGAGAAGAATGACCAAGAGAAAATCATTATAAACGAACACAAAATGATAATTACACATTCCCTGAATGAACTAAGGCAACGCCAGAGTGAGAAACCGCGATGAATAAATCCTGAAGTCGAGTGGTTCCTATGAACCAAGCAAGGAAATTAACGAAGGAGAAAAAGCACACTGTAATTAAAAACCATCACTGGAAACCGACACATTGCAGTGGTCCAAAATTCGGCTTCCATTAACGCACGGCGATGGGCGCCATCGATTTGCTCTTATAATTGGGTCATATCCCTAGGTGGCAGAAAGTAAGAGTGCCACGCTGTCGCAGAGAGAGAGAGAGAGAGGCGAGAGAGAGGCACAAATGCTGTGATTAGAGAGGAAGTCACACAAAAATGAAGAGAGGACGTGGTTGCGGAAACCAGAGAGAGAGAGAGAGAGAGAGAGAGAGAGTGATTAGAGAAATTCACAGAAAGAAATGAGAAAGGACTGTGATTACAAAACCAGAGAGAGAAAAGAGAGAGAGAGAGAGAAGAGAGAGAAGAGAGAGAAGGAGAGAATGTGTGTGTTTGTGTGTGTGTGTACCTAGAAAAAACTACCCAAGTAATGATTAAAAATAAGTTTATAAAAAAACTGTTCATTAATCACAGATTGCTGCACGCACTATAAGTGGATCAACATTTGGGAAAGTTAATGTATCGAGAATGGGGACAGCACTGATGAATTTTTAAGAGTCAATACGTTTCCGTTACAAATCATGCGGTGATTCAAATCTGGTAATGTATCTATCTATCTACCTCCTATCTATCTATCTATCTATCTATCATATATATATATATATATATATATATATATATATCTATATATATATACTATATATATATATATATATATACTCTAAAACTCATAAAAGTTGGACTGACAGATAATCAAAACTTCTAAACGATCCTAAATTATGCTAAGGTGATATGGACTAAAACACTTATTATATCTGTACAAGATCTCACTCTGCGACCTTTCATCACTCACACTGGAATTACAAAGATGAAGTTGCAACCCCCATAATAAAGCCACTTCAGACGGTCACAAAGCCTGGTGATATCCATTCACCAGAATGATTAATAATTAACAGATGACGAGCTTGGTTGGCTGGGTGATCTGTGGTTAATTTCGGAAACGGACTAGTTCACGGGCCTAAACAGCTCATCAAAGTTTACAAAAACAATTACATAAATATTGCTGCATATACAAATGTGAGTGCGTAAATATACACTAAGTAGAAGTCATATTAGATTCTGGAAAATACAGAAAAGATAAATCTAGTGACCTTAAAAGAGAGAGGACAACATTTACAAAACAACCCAAAACAGATAGAACTGGTGCAAAAATGCCAGGCCAAGTTGATGAAAGGAAACGGTTTGTCACCTTAGAAGAGAGAGACCCTGTCTGTATGTTCAATCCATTCGTGAGAACTTTCACAGGATATTTTGAGCCAGGGAGATAAATCTGCTCTGGAACAAAAGCTGCTGGAAGAATAAGTTTGTGTGAAATGTATTGGAAGAAATGTAGGTCAAAGAAGACATACATACATATACATCATACATACATACATATATATATACACTCACAACATATATATATACATATATATATAATGTATGTATTTATGATGTATATGTATGTGTCTTCTTTGACTTACACACACACACACACACACACACACACACACACACACACACACACACACACACCGTCAGTGCTTCTTCTGGTTCTCAAAAAGTCTCTTGGGATGAGGTTGCTAGCCTCATGCTTTCATACTGACCCTAGCTGACAAGAGACTCATTCAGAGCTGAGTCGACTGATGAGCACAAGGCCACAGCCAAATCACGGGTTCTGCAAATGCATCTCCAGTGCTTTTCTACTAAGGTATAAATACCACGTACCAAAATAACAGGGCAAATTTTGCAGGCTAACTTAAATTTAGTTAGCAAATATCACATGAGCTCATTCCACCCAAATGCATCGTTTATTCATACTGAGTTTATACCAAGTATAAGGTACACTAGAACCAAGGCAAGGAACGGATATCAACACTGGGTTCTTTATCTCTTACGCCGTCCTAGGCCTCAAGGGGCGTGGCTCTCAGGGAACCAGTAAAACTTAAAGGAGTACATCTTCGATGACTCCTGCCGTCCACCGCACTGCTATCAAAAAGAGATGAGGCGGGGGAGAAGGAGGTACGGGAGAGGGATGGGTCCAGCTGTTAGCAAGAGCAAGGATGTCTATAAATTGAAGAGCTAAATTCTTAACCGAGCAGGAACATGAATTTTTACTTGTCTGATCTAAGGCTTTCAATATTCTATGAAGATTTTTTTTTAATATCTTTTATATTCACTGTCACATTTTTAATTCAGAAATAGTGTTTGTTACTACTGATCCTCTTACTAAAAATAATAATAATACCAACATTGACGACGATGCCTTTGTTTTATGCAATTATTATCAAACGAGGACAATATTATTTTAAACTCAATTAGTAGTCTGGAAATTTTGATGAATTACCATTATTCGTAAGGTCCATACGTTCATAAAGAACAATTTGGAAACGTCATTAACTTTTCAAAATACGTTTAAGAAGAAGAGAATTCCACATGTGAAAAGAGAAAACAATAAAATAAAATAAGGTGAAAATACATTAAAAGCAAGGATATAGATAAACTTCAGGCGTGAAATACGGTAATTACATTGTGGCTGAATTACAGGAGAGAGATGTTACTTAATCTGGAAATGCCACTCCACCACTATACGGATATTATTGCATTAATATTTATATATATTAACACTGTCGTACCACCGTTGTTACCACAGTATCCAGGATCTTCAAAGTTTTATATAAAAACCTGGCCTGGGACTGTTTGTCTTTCTTTACTGACAAATATGATGAGGACATAATGGCAGGTTGCAGAATCAAGTTCATTTTTGTTTCCAGTGCAATCAAATGAAAAAATGAACAATAACCCCTGAACTTCAACTCTGTGTCTAGACCAGACAATCTTCAAGGTTAAAGGTACCAAGAACGGCATGGGTGCCCATTTGTGACCGACCACTTAAAGAAAACTGATAAAAGCCAATTTTAAGTCAATACTAAAATAAAATAATTGTTTAAAAAAAGGAGGAAGGCAGAGAATGGAGGGTATGGGTAGTCATGCTGGATGACTTTCGAGACTGCAATCTGCATAAATTGTTTGTGATTGCAAAACCAGAGCATGTGTCTGGAAAATAAAAACAGAGCCTTCTTTGACGAGTAGCTTCATTACTCAAGCGAATTATCTCATTTCTTAAAATGTGTGGATTAAGTGACCCGTTGACGGTCGAGTTGGCTACTAAAAAGCGTGCATCATTGTCTCCCTCGTACATATGTTGTTGACGAAGGCTAAAAATAAACGGGAATCCATTATCACTGTTTACGATTTCATTTGGGCCATTCTCTATGCAAATGACGATTTCAGGGCAAAGTTTGGAGCAAATGCGATTCATAAAGGCTAAAATATTCACATAATTCTCAGTTAATTCAATAAATTTCATATATTTGCATGCGTACTTAAATGCAAAAACTATTCATGGAAAACTATGAAACATATTAAAAACGCACATACATACACGCAATACTTAATATGTATATATATATATATATGTGTGTGTGTGTGTGTGTGTGTGTGCGCGTGTATGTGTTTGTGTGTAATCAATAGAACATCTGCATAAATGCGAGAAAGTATCTAAGCTTTAAATTCAATATTTAATTCAATTTACTATATATACCAGAAAGAGAATATACATTATATATATATATATATATATATATATATATATATATATATATATATATATACACATATATATGTACATATATGTATATATATACATATGTATCAATACACACACATTTATTAATATATATATATATATATATATATATATATATATATATATATATATATATATATATATATATATATATATATAAATATATATATGGAAGTTTCTTCTTACAAAATTTATCATAACTCCACTACGTCAAATAATTTTGCAGTTACCCTTGGGGTTAGATCCCACCTATTCCCTAATTTCTTTTGAGACTTACACATACAGTTGCCAGTCCCACTGACCTTGACATAAAGAAAGACGCAAAAAAAAAAATAAATAAAAAAAAAATAAAAACGGGTTATTACTTTCCATCTTAACAGATATTACATTACTGTCTTTCTCTTCTAACGTCACGCTTCACATAACAGACAGACCTACAAGAAAAAGAAAAAGGCCCAACATCTAATCCGCCCTTGACATTCCCGGCATCTTAGACGCCGCCACCTGCATATTGGGGATTTTCCCTAATGCACTCCAACGGTATTCTATCGAACAACATCCTTTCAACGCTAGGATCCATGTAGGATTCTGAGATATATGTTTATACCGGGGTGAATACCAGTATTTGCCTAAGGTACAATGTATTCAGGTAATTTTAGTTTTTTGTAAAAGAAAACTATTGAGATGGCTATTTGTCTGGCCGTCCGCACTTTTTCTGCTCGCCCTCGGATCTTAAAAACTACTGAGGCTAGAGGGCTGCAAATTGGTATGTTGATCATCCACTCTCCAATCATCAAACATACCAAATTGCAGTCCTCCAGCCTCAGTAGTTTTTATTTTATTTAAGGTTAAAGTTAGCATTGACCGCTATACATGCCAACAACACAGGCTACCACCAGGCCGTGGCTGAAATTTTCATAGGCCGCGGCTTAGAGTTTCATACAGCATTATTCGCTGTACGGAAAACTCTACTGCGCCAAAGAAACTTCGGGGCATTATTTACTTGTTTTATGAAGCTTGCGATGTATATGATTAACAGTAAGGTAGAAGACCTAAATCAATAATAACAATAATAATAATAAAAAAAAAGGGATGATTACAGAATAAATTAAGGCACACTACAACCAAGATCCAATTACACGGCGAGGATAAGAAGGACCCAGGCAAATACCCGACACTTGTCTCCTAAATTAAGCGCAATCGACTAGGTGCCAACACCGACACGCAAAGTACTTGATCATTCAACCTGGCCTCCCACCTTCCACTCCCTCTCTCTCTCTCTCTCTCTCTCTCTCCACATAGTACTTGACCATTCAACCTGGCCTCCCACCTTCCACTCTCTCTCTCTCTCTCTCTCTCTCTCTCTCTCTCTCTCTCTCTCTCTCTCCACATAGTACTTGACCATTCAACCTGGCCTCCCACCTTCCACTCTCTCTCTCTCTCTCTCTCTCCAAAGCCAGGCTTATCCCAAACACTTCAAGGTCGGAATGTT
Source organism: Macrobrachium rosenbergii (assembly GCF_040412425.1). Lineage (NCBI taxonomy): Eukaryota > Metazoa > Arthropoda > Malacostraca > Decapoda > Palaemonidae > Macrobrachium > Macrobrachium rosenbergii. The sequence goes on along the minus strand of NC_089752.1, from coordinate 49,363,608 downwards.
TTGGAGGCCACAGTTTCCTCAATGCCGTGGGGAGAAACCAGAGCATGGAAACGTTTCCTTCAAAACATTTTCCAGCCGACCAATGAAATTTCCGTCGACCGATTAACGGCGAGTGGTCGCTATTTTCGTGGAACGTTTCTTCGGCTGGAACGACTTCCTTTGTTGGAAGCAAAAAAAGCTCAACATGGACTTTCTTCTGGTTAACTGTTATACATTTTTTTGTTCGATATCAAAGTATTTCAAGCAATGGACACAAGTGTCGGAAAGAGGAAACTGAACAACAACAACAACAACAACAATAATAATAATAATAATAATAATAATAATAATAATAATAATAATAATAATAATAATAATAACTGAGAAGGAGAATCGAGCAGGTTCTCGAAAACTCTCGTTTTGTATATTTTTGTAAAATATATTTATACTTGCGCTACTGTGGATTTCACCAGTAATAATAATAATAATAATAATAATAATAATAATAATAATAATAATAATAATAATAATAATAATAACAATACTAAAAGTAATGAGACAAATAAGAACAATGATGCTCCCAATACAGTGATGAGAGCGCTAATTATAACAAGGACAATGAAGAAAAAGATCCCAACTACACCAACAGATGGCGCCCAGACAAACGGGGAACAGAAACAACTCATTATATATCTGGTTACACGTTGAACAAACAACGATCATGACAGGATATCAAGGACTCAGGTAATTACCATTCCTTTTGCTCCTCAGTTCCTTTTGCAGGACTTTTTGTTCTTTCTGGTCTGCTCGAGTATCAAAGGCGTACTTAAAATTAATGAGTAAAGTGATGCTAATCAATGACGGTACCACTTGTAGTCAAGCGGTATTAACCTTGTCTTGCCACGAGTCAGTCCCGAGTTGAGACAGAGTTGGCTCTGTCTCAAGAAAAATGCACTGTAAGTTTCTTGAATTAGGTACCTGGTGACTAGTTGATTGTAGTGGGTCGGAGATGGGATTAACAGACTCCTAGCAAAATGTTTGCTGAAAAATGGATGGCTAAAACCTGGAACCAACTCCTCTAATGGGAAAAGGAATTTTTTTTGTACTGTTTCCCGAGCATAAATATTGTAACTTTCTTCTGTTATGTAATAGTCGTCCGTCATTGGCTTAGAGATAAAGTCGAAACCGGTCAGGACCTACACCTAATATGTTATATCTTCACCTGTGGTTTAATATATATATACGTATATCTATCTATCCATCTATCTATCTATCTATATATATAAATATGTACATCTATCTATCTATCTATCTATCTATCTATCTATCTATATATATATATATATATATATATATATATATATATATATATATATATATATATATATATATATATATATATATATAATCTTTCTTCCTTTAGAAGTGTCTCCAAAGTGAATCATCATTTCAGTTCAAACGATGCGCCAGCGAGCCTTTCGTTCTCACACAAATGGCAACGGGGCGAAGGTTATATGCCAAAGGTGGCTTGCGTTCAAGGCCGTCATCCATCCATGAACTGACCATACTCAAATGTTATCGTCCCTGTACATAAAAATAGAAATGCATTACAAGTGATGCACAAGCTAAAAATAATTATTATCATTAATGGCACGGATAATAATGTGAATGACTATACTGTAGTGAACTGAGATTTGTAAAGTAAAAAAAAGAAAAACTGTGACAAAAATCCAACACAACGGCATTTCTTACAAAATCCAACAACTGACAAAAAACAAGATTCTTCGTTCCTTTACCAACGATAATGATTGCGGACTACTGAAACTACTCACCTTATTTCAAAGCTGACATACAGTTAAAAATTATTTGTTATACTTCTGTCAATTTAACTTTCACTCGGAGGTAGGAAGCGTAGTATTTACTATGGATAATGCAGTCTCATATCCTTCATCCTATTTCTGAAAATTTGATTTCCTGTCACTCTCAAGTGATTTAATGTTAATACAAAAAGATAATACTGAAAATTACAATAGGAAGAGGAAAAATCATTAAAACGAGGGAAATATTGTTGTTAGCTCTGACGACCAACAAAAACCTGGGGTAAAATCGAAGCCATTATTGATTTTCTCCTGGTGAAGCGAATGATACCCCTCTCACCTTAAAGCCACCCCCACAATCCATCCACCTCCCCCTTGTAAAAAACAGGGCCTTCATCACCACCAAAGAACACTGCCTTTATCACCTGTAATCAGCTTCAACACCCCACTTCCAACCCCACCAACCCCAAAACCCCTTACCACGATAATCCACCCCACCCCCTTCCCCATCATTTCAACCTCAAAATCCCTCTTTCGACACGTTATTAGTCGCCTTTCTCTTCCTAAGTATCTCCTGGTCGTGCGATTTTTTTCTTTGAGTCGCCTTTGACATCTCGTTTCCTTCATTGTCAAGAATCATCGAAACTCTTCGTGTTTTCTCAATTTCCGGTTTTCATTTTTTTTTTCTGATAAAAGCATTCCTTTCTGAAGAGATTGCTTGGTAAGATAAGGTGGCTTTAGGTGTCTTCTATACAAGTATGTTTATTATGAATAATAAAAATAAAAAATAATCATAACGATAACAATAATAAGAGATTTGATGTAATTTTCACAATTGTTTCAGATCTAAAACGTTTCAGGGATGATAAATGCCTTTGCGTTTGACGTTATAGACGCAAATAAGGGTACAGGCAACACATCCCTCTTCACAAACATTTAGACTTGATTCTTGAAAGATAGATGGACAAATAGACAGATAAACAAACAGATAGGTAGATAGACAGATAGAGATAATAAATGGATAATTAGACAGATAGACATAATTAGAGAGATAGATAAACGGATAATTAGATACATAAATAACGGAGATATATAAATAGACAGATAAACGGATAATTAGATAGACAAACAGACATAGAAATATATAGACAGATAGTTAAACGGAAGAGAGACGTAAATACATAGATTGACAAACGGATAATCTAGACAAACAGAGATAATATAGACAGATAGAAAACGGATAATCAGACAGGTAAATAGACAGAGTTATACAGAGGGTTAGATAACCAAATAATTTGACAGATAAACAGACGGATGTTCGTCAAGTGTTCATAAGCGATAGCGTGTGCGTATAAAAGTCGCACAAGAGAAATAAACCGTCAGAGAAAATGTCTTTACTCTTCAGGAAATTTGAATTAATTAAAACTCGGTTTTCAAGGTGCGGCAATACACCTCGACCTTAATTAAAGCGAAGGTTAAATGTTCTGCCAATTTTTTGCCAATCGAACGCAGGCTCTCACACAACGTACACAAGGGGAGAGAGAGAGAGAGAGAGAGAGAGAGAGAGAGAGAGAGAGAGAGAGAGAGAGAGAGAAGCCTAAAAATTTGTCCGTCAAAAATGGGACAAAATTATAAATATCAAAAGAAACACAGATATAATTCAGAATGTACACACTCATTATACGTACACATTATATATATATACAGTATATATGTATATATATTCTATATATATATATATGTGTGTGTGTGTGTGTGTGTGTGTGTGTACATTTTGAATTATACCTGTGTTTCTTTTGATATTTATAATTTTTGTCCATTTTTACGGACAAATTTCAAAATATATATACATACATATAAACACACACACACATATAAATGTGTGTATATATATATATGCATCATGTGTGTGTGTGAATATAATGAGTGTACATTTTGAATTATATATATATATATATATATATATATATATATATATATATATATATACTACATAATATATGCAGAAAAACACGCATTGAAACATATACATATTTAGTGTGTAACTGTGTATGTATGTATATATGCACGTATTTTCTTACTGCGCTAAACCAAGCACATTAAAAAAACCGGTTGCCTTACGCAAAATAGCAATCATCGTCTAGTTATTAATCTGTACAAAAAAAAAAAAAAACAATCTCCACAACCTTCAACCACTATGTATACCTGCTACCCCCCGTGAGACATCGTATCATTTCTCTTATCCCTCCGAATCATTAGATACCTGTCAGGTAATCGTCAGGGGGGCCACTGTAATTAATCTACCGCCGCGAGTCTCAGCCAGCTACTTTGGATTTTAATAGCTTTCTCCTGTTCTTATGAAAAATATCTCTCCTCCTATAATAACGTATTTAATTACCTTGACAGACTGGTAATCTCTTGAAATAATAATTTCTTTAATAAATATTTATTTCTCTGTGACAGTGGAATAATAATAATAATAATAATAATAATAATAATAATAATAATAATAATAATAAAATTCGAGTGGAGCCGCACTCCCCTGCAAACCGGTTTGTCCGCCCCGGGTGGGGGAGGGGTAGGTAGAGGACTGGGATGGTAGGAGAGACATCCATCCTCCTCCTGCAAACCTTTTTGTCCGCTCCGGGTGGGGGGCGGGGTTGGTAGGGGATCGAGAGGGTAGGGGAGACAGCTGCGCCGAGTTCCAGCACGCATAACGCATGCAAACAAGCTCGTAATAATAATAATAATAATAATAATAATAATAATAATAATAATAATAATAATAATAATAATAATTATTATTATTATTATTATTATTATTAATATTAATATTATTATTATTATTATATACTATGACACCAACTTCAATCGTAAATTTCTTCTCTAATGTGAAAATAATCTGCTTTATGTTACAGTAAATTTATCTTCAATGAACCAAACATTATTCGTCTAATAATAATAATAATAATAATAATAATAATAATAATAATAATAATAATAATAATAAGAAGAAGAAGAAGAAGAAGAAGAAGAAGAAGAAGAAATAACACAATATAACAAAAAACCAAAAGCGACAAAGACACCAACACCCAGCAACGAATTACACACATGGACAACAATAAAACAGATTCATGGACACATATGTCACTGAAGTTTATCCAGAGAAGACCCATCTCTCTCTTTTCTAAAAATATGTCTCTGCTGAAATCGTTAAGCTTTCGAAGTCAGGACTTTCGAAACAAAAGTCGACGTTATGTGTAAACTTGGTTAAAAGCCAACAATAATTTTCCTCCCCAAAACCTGGGAATAGTTTTTGCATTCGGAAGCTTTTTCAGGTCCAAACTGATATATGTAACTTTCGCAGTTCTTGTGAAGAAAAGTGGAAAGATTTGTTATCGACTTACATTTTGCCGAGGATGTGGAAAGGTATTCAGAAGTAGGTACAAAAATTGCATGAACGGGTAATAAGCACCCGACTACTTTAAAAATCTAAATCACAACAGCGCTGTAGCTTCCGTACTAATTATTATATTAGCCATAACAACAGCAATAATAACAACATTTAATCCACCTTAATAAAAAAAAAAATAACAGCCTCTCACGTTTTTCATTTGTTCTAAAATGTCAATATTAGCAAGGTGCGTTTTATGCTAACAAGAACTGACAAGAAATCTGCTCTTCCCCAATAGTCAAGGTCATATCTTACTGGGGTACCAGTATCAATCAATAGTTTAATCGTTATTAAGTATCCTACGTTCTTAGGGCAACAGAATGATTGCAAATGAAGACTAAATGCGTATTTGACATTGACATCGACTGAATAACAGCTCCCTAGCCCTCTCTAACAACTCCATCGCCCCTCTTGCAACGCTGGATGGAGTTACTAAAAATAAACAGTCACATACACACGACTAAATTTATAATAGATCCAAGAGTAAGTATATGAATTCTTCCTACAAACATAAAAACATTACTTTGGGAAATGTTACTAGTAAGTTCATTATCAACAATTTGAACGCAGTCAAAAAACTCGGAAGCAAGAACGCTCGGAGACTAAAACTACTGCCAAGGGTGAACAGTCCGCTCAAAAGTACAGTATGTCCTTTTCCTGAAAAGTTACACTTCTATCTGTCCCCAAATGCAACAATTTGTTGCCAGTCACGAAACGCACCTCTAGTAAAGTTGACAAAAAATCCACACATCATTTTCTGCCAAATCCCGCTAACAAAGAGATGAGCAAAGAAAACAAACTGCAAACATAAAACTACTTGAGGGAGAAATTTATATATCAAGCTTTACGAATTCGGGCGATAGAAAATCCTACTCCCGATCAAGGACAAAACAATGACGAACAAATCCTGTGCAGGATAAATGACATTTTTCACAGACAAGAGGCAGTATCCTATGCACCTTACACGAGGGTGTCCTTGATTTTACCCCAAGTATGCGTAGGGCTTTTGACGTTTGGGAAAATTCTCATACGGGTGATAGTCATCTAGACAGTAATCAGTGCTGTGAGAGAGAGAGAGAGAGAGAGAGAGAGATTTTATAAGTATGTGTGTATATGTTTATATATATTATATATATATATATATATATATATATATATATATATATATATATATATGTGTGTGTGTGTGTGTGTGTGTGTGTGTGTGTGTGTGTGTGTGTGTGTGTGTGTGTGTGCCCAGTACTTGTGCGCGTCGTCAGTAGCTTCTTTTCTTTATTTACTCCTACGATGAGTTGGCGAACAGGATGGACCAGAAGGGAGGAAGGGTATCACATCCTCATGTAATCTCCCTCAAGTGATTCGCGCGATGTGTCGGAGGCAGACCTCATCACATTCAAGTTAGCCAAGTTAGGACCCGGTGATTTCCACCAAATTGGGAGGGGGAAAAAAAAAGTAATTGGAAACTGCATCCCTCGTGGTATATGAGGGTAAGAGGATTTAAGGTATAAGGATGATGGAGACGTGAGATTTCAGGATGCCAGAAAGGTTCGATGTGGGAGGACTAGGGGTGGGGGGGTTGGGGTGGGTGTTAAAAGGGAGTTTGGTTTCTGAGTATATTTTGGGAAGGGAAAGGAAGGGAGAGGGTGATGCAGATGTGGAAGAAGGCGAGTTAGTGAAAAAGGTTCTTATGGGGAGTGTTTGGTGATGCAGACACGAATTGGAATTGGAATATAAAATTTAGGTCAAAGGTCAACCACTGGGACCTAAGAGGTCATTCAGCGCTGAAATTAATGTTAAACAATTGTTAGGAGAAGGTGGAAGGTAACAGGGCAGAAAGCGAATATGAACGGAGGTATAGTAAGAGGAATGAAAGGGGTTGCAGCTAGGGGGTGAATGGAAGGCAAAAAACCTGAAGTAACTCCTATAGTGCACCGGATGAGGTGCACTAACGGCACTAACCCCCTTCTGGAACAAGGAAAAAGGGAGACCAAAGAATTTATATGACATTTATGTCAGGGACAGAGGTCCAGGCAAAAGAGAAAGGAAGAAGATAGTAGATCAATTTGTATATTTAGGACAGCGGAAACTGAAGAGAGTGGGGTCGGGAAGAGAGGGGAGATGAGGAAATGCATGATGGAAACGTTGGAAAGAGAAACGATAAAACGCAATTAAGGAAAAAGATGAGGTCGTGGAGATAACGATTTGGAAACGAAGGGTACAGATGACAAGAGTAAGAAAGAAGAAGAAGAAGAAGAAGAAGAAGAAGAAGAAGAAGAAGAAGAAGCTAAAGTAAAGGACAAGACAGTTACAGGAAGACCCCTAGTGAAGAGGAGAAGGACAAAACAACAGGAGCATTTGGAGATAAAAATTCTAATTACGAAGACATAAAGAAAAAAAATTGTGTTGTTGACGAATCTCAGGGTATAAGTGTGTTTAGAAAATGAGGCCATGGTCTGTAGTTTCTCTTTTTACTTTTATTTCCAGCTGCATCTGGAATGCAAGGTTGTAAGTGCTTCTCTAATGGACAGCAAAACGAAAAAAAAGTTAAAGATGAACCTGTAAGATGAAAAAGGAAAAACTGAGTATGCTTTAGAAATGGGGACTTCTTTGGTATCTTTAATTCTGCTTACATTTGTAAGACAGACTTTCAGGCAATTCCCTAAAGGTTAATAAAAAATGAAACAAGGCTAAAAATGCAATTTCAGCATGGCCTGATCGTGAAGCCTATTAATTCTTGTACAATATTTATTTGGCCTGGGCAAAAAATCGAGGTACGAGGGAAAAAGTGAACAACTTCAAAAGGGCACTTGGGTGTTCATTACAATGCTTTTGAAATAAATAACAACGGCACACAATCAAAATACTAGTGATCATAAACATAGTAATAATAAACGACAAATCAAGGAGCAAAAGGAATGCTATCTAGTTATTTAGTCTCTGAAACCAATTTCCTTTCAAGATGTACATTTTGCCTTAAAATTAATTTCCAGGTAATCGAAAAGGCTAAAAATAAAAAAAGGTTTCTATTAGATTACTGATTCAAGCGAAAGAGGTGAACGAACAGAGAAGGAATTTCCTGTTTACCCTGGAAGTGTGAACGTCAAAACTGTGTACATTCAAGGAATCATCTATTTACTCTTAGTTCCCTGATTTACTTATTTAGTCAGTGAGACCCTTTTGTTTCCTTGTATTTTATAATTTACTTACATTTTTATCAATTTATTTACTGATTTGTTAATTTATTTTTTCTTACTAATTACTGATCTCTGCTTTCTGTATTACCCATTGCCTTACGTTGCTTCTTTCAAATGAGCACTATAATCTTTGGAAGCTTGATTTTCAAGTCAATGGCTCCTGTGGGCTTGTTCAATATGAATAGGGTTCATCTTCTGAATAACAATAATGATAATAATGGTAGGCAATAAATATGGAGCCACAAAACTGTGGGATAAGTTTGCTGCCATTCACACTGACTTTTAAAGCTTTATTTCACAAACATATTCCTTTACCATTTACCCTTCCTCTCTAGATACCAGGCAAGGGAAGAACGAGATAAAAAAAAAAAGATAAAACAAAAGAAGTCATTATTTCCGTTACCTCCCTAACCGGTTTCTGATTTGGCCCCCGCCCCCCCTCAAAAAAAAAAAACTGCTATCATAGGAGACTGCCAGTCCACAATCCCACTTGGAAAAATGAGGATGAAATGCAAGCAGTCCGTGTTTGTAACTGGTCAAGCAAGTATTGTTTGTTTTCATTCTGTAAACTAGAAGGAGCGTGTTGATGCTTGGAATTTTTTTCAGAAAAAATAAAGAGGGAAATGGGTTGATAATACTCAGGCCATGACTGGAAGCACTGGCACGAAATATAAGGCAACTACGTGCTCGCTTTAACCAGATAATTCTGACTATAAGTTTTCTTCGAATCACGTGACTGAATCGACAACGGAATCTTCCCACGCAAGAATGTAGCAGAACACCAGTTACAGAATTCTCGCAGAAAGTAAAGCGTGATAACTCTATCAATGCAATCAAAACGGAATCTGCAAGGTTTATTTCAACCTGCGTTTTTACTGCAAAAACCGTTATAACATTTAACCGAAGGCATCCTAGGAAAAAAAGCAAAAAACAACACCTTCTGTTTGGTGTATTTTGACGGATTAACAAAAACACATCTTGTAGTTTTCTTGCATTAAAAGAACTGATTACTAATGTCCAGCAAATACGAACAAGACCCATGAACTTGAAAAATCCCTCCCCCTATGGACGTCCTAACAGAAGCGGTGTCTCAGAGACCAAGGACCTACCCGACCAACTTGGGCAGGTATCTCCAGTTGACCTTGCCAAGTGCGTGGCCTCAGGCCTCTGCGATCTCTCTCTCTCCCGTGCTTCCCATGCACCGCCATTACAAACATTTCTTCTGCATCAACTACCTTCTTACGCGCACTCATACTCTAGGGGAGCACCTACCCCCACCTCTTAGAGAGCAATTGAACCCCTAAAAGATCCAGATATCACGCTATACCATTCCCCAACTCCAGCCCCACAATCCACCACCTTCTAACAAGGACACGATACTGGTGGGGGGAATGTGGGGAGAGCGGGGGTGTTGTTGGAGGCGCAGTGGGACTCCTATTCTTTATAGCAAATTCGTCCTTGTACCGATCGGGAAGGGAAACCGCTCGATGCACTCACATGGAATTAGTATCACATAATGACCCAATGATTCTGAAGACTGACATTAAAAAATTAAGAAACGATTTTTGTCGTGGCTATTATTTTTTTTTATTTTTACTTATTCCTCTTCATTGGCAGTGAGATCTAAAAATATTTTTCCTGCATCTTTGCGTAATAAAAAAAGAGTGCAATGAAATTTCCCCGGGAATCTCCGCAGGGGCCTTTTTACACACACGACTGGCTACGAAAGAGAGATAACAGGATAAGATCAAAGGTCCCTGCTGATATGGGCAGCAGTTCGCTTACCCGAGGCGTTGCTCGACATAAAACTGGTTTTGATATCAGTTTTCTTTTTTTTGTGTGAATTATGTTCTTAGGTGTCATACAAATCAACGTGAGTGCGATGCTTGTAATTTCGCTCATGCTCATCTAATAAATTAAATTTTATTTATTAAATAAAATTGCCTGTTTTGGTGAAAGACCACTCACTGAATACACATTACACAGCAGTGCAGTGACGAAAAACTCACCAGACGATGTTACCTTAGTCAAACAGTGCAAAGACCTGTGTTTTGTATATCTTTGCACCAAAATGTGAACAGAGGTATCGAGCATAAAAGAACACATCGATAGCAGTGCACCTCACGCGGTGCACTTTAGGCATATCTTTATGTTCTTTGCACCGTCCCTTTGGTACCTACCTGCAGCCCCTTTCATTCCTTTTACTGTTCTTCCGTTCATATTCTCTTTCTTTAATCTAACTTTTCACCTTCCGCTAACAATTGCTTCATAGGGCAACTGCGAGCCTTTCCTCCTGTCACACCTTTGAAGCCTTTCTACTCTTAATTTCCCTTTCAGCGCTGAATGACCTCATGGGTCCCAGTGCTTGGCCTTGGGCCTAAATTTTATATCCATTCCATTCCACTATCCCATAGCAACAAGATTTCTTTGCATTGCACCTCTAATGACACGGAACTTATGTATTTTTACCTGTTAGAAGATTATTTCTATAAATGAGTGCGAGAATTACTTCTATCATTAAATAAAGTGAAAGGATAATTGCAGGACTGAAACTAGGATCTATGATTGGGTTTTGTGTTCATGAACACATGTACGAGTATAATTACGGAACACAAACGTGCGCACGCAGAGAGAGAGAGAGAGAGAGAATTATTCCTCTAGTCCATAAGTGAAATAAGAAAACGACTGTGGAATAAATGACATAATAATGATAATCACGACTACAATTGCAACAGCATTTTAGTCAAGACACAATTTGCAATAAACTGAAATCCAAAATTAAGATACTATGAAAAATGTGTGACTATCCAAAAGGAAGCAGGCACGAAAAAGTACATCACCTGAAGAACGTACAAAAAAGTTATCCAGAGAACCAAGGTGGAAGGACATAGGAAAAGTACCTATCCAGAGGGACACACAAAACACACTAATCCTCAGGGACGCCCAAAAGAGTACTTACAAAGAAAGGTGTAAGAAAAGTATCCATTAAGAACTGCCTAAGTAAAAGTACCCACCCTGAGAAGAGAGAGAGAGAGAGAGAGAGAGAGAGAGAGAGAGTTCGCCTACTTATCCAGGGAGCGTGGAAGGCATGGCTATCAGAAAACCGACATCAGGAAGGATACGGCAGATAAAACCCAACATAACGTCTTCATATCCCCAGCAGTAAAAAGCTTCTAAGAACACTTCAGCTGCTTTGTGCAGTGCTGGCAAATGTTTGAGCCTTTCCATAATAGAAAACCAACAGGGGATTACAACAAGTCGGTCAAAAGAGGAATTAAACCATCCTCCTCTGACGTGCTCTCTCTCTCTCTCTCTCTCTCTCTCTCTCTCTCTCTCTCTCTCTCTCTCTCTCTCTCTCTCTCTCGATGTAAAGACGATGTGTGAAGATATCTGTATATATTCACAAATTCCACTTACGGTTCTATTTGTACGCATAAATGCACGTCTATAAAAACTAAATGGTAAAAAAATACAAATTCAGTTAAAATAAAAATACTACCATATTCCCATATTCCCCTGAGTCGCTTCAGAAATTCCTATGATTATCAATAATTCTGATAATTCAGACATCTACAAAAAAAAAAAAATAATAAAAATTAAAAAAATACTATAAATAAAGATAACGGTCAAAGGTTATCCTGTTGACCGTTATCTTTATTTATAGTAATTTATTTTTTATCTTTATTATTTATTTTTTATTTTTTGTAGATGTCTGAGTATAGTCAGTTTATCAAAATTATTGATAATCATAAGAATTTCTGAAGTGATTCAAGGCAATATGTGAATATGCTAGTGCTTTTAATTTCACTGAATTCGTATTTTTTTAACATTTAGCTTTTATAACTGAGCAACTATGTGTATAAATAGAACCACAAGTGGAATTTGTGAATATATACTAATTCCTTCATACATCGTCTTTATATCGAAAAGGATCTGACATAACTCGCTCAGAGCAATAATGGATGAAACAGAGGTTCCCTGAAGCTTATTAAGTTTGAGTTATAAAATCATAATGAAAATAGAAACGCTTGGACGAGCATCACTGCTCATTATCAGAGATCCTTCACGACGGCAGAACTGTCTCACTCTGGAAATTCCTCTGGAATGTAAAGACACACACACACACACACACACAGATGAGGGGGTGGAGGTGGAAAGTTTAATCTAGACCAGTGCCTTACACCTACACGAGATGTCATGCTTATATTTTAGATATTACATGGCAATCGTGTGTGAGTGTGTGTGTGTGTGAGAGAGAGATATGAGGGGGTGGGGGTGGGAAGTTTAACCTAGACCTGTGCCTTACACCTGCACGAGTATGTCATCATGCTTATTATATTTTAAATAATAATAATACATGGCAATTGAGAGAGAGAGAGAGAGAGATATGAAGGGATGGGGGTGGAGGTGGAAATCTGAACCCAGACCCATCTCTTAAACCCTTATGAGGATGTCAATATATTTATTATATTTTAGACATCACATAGCAACTGGACTGGAGAGAGAGAGAGAGAGGAGAGAGAGAGAGAGGGATGGGGGGTGGGGTGAAAAGTAACAGACCTGTGCCTTCACCCGCAAGAGGATGTCATTATGCTAATTATATTTTAAATATTACATGGCATTTAAAGGTAATTGCCGATCTGAGCGTTATGTTATCATGCTCGTCAAATTACTTAACATTAATTACAACTACTTACTTATGGTGTGGAAGCGAAACGAGCAAAAGTAAAATAATTTAAGCTATTGGATAAAAGAGATTATGGTGATGAAAAATGAGATGACTGACATATGCAGTTTATTATTATTATTATTATTATTATTATTATTATTATTATTATTATTATTATCTAATTCAAAGTATATACGATGAAAAGAAATTTTGTACCATCTCAAAACAGTGATATACATATATATATATATATATATGATATATATATATATATATATATATATATATATATATATATGTATGTATGTGTGTGTGTGTATGTATATAAACGGATGTATGTATGAATATGTGGATGTTCCAGCATGACTTTGAAATGCACTGAGCAATTTCAACCAAACTTGGTATACATATGACTTACTATCTGGAGAAGAATACTGTGGGGGTAATGCATCACTAGCACCAAAGGGCACCAGAGGAGGCAGGGGTGGGAAGGGCTTCCCTGAAACAAGGCTGGTTCTGCCCGTAGAATTTCGTAGTAACAAAATAAACTCTACGAATTTATCATACCACATTTCGGTATACATATGACTTACTATCTAGAAAAGAATACTGTGGGGGTAAGACATCACTGGGGTGGGAAGGGGGTGACATGGAAAAATAACCGAAAACGACAGATATTAGTGTCTAATCCATAGTTTTCGAGGTTGCTGAGATGAATGGCGACACTCCGGATGCCCTTTAAGTCCAAAGTTCAGACCTGATAGGAAGGGGATGAGAGGGATGAAAACAATATGTCAAAAATGACACGATATTTGTGTATAATCCAAAGTTTTCGGAGTCGCTCAGATGACTAGTAACACTCCCGATGCCCTCCAAGTCCAAGTTCAGCCCCAATAGGAATGGGGGGCGGGGGTGAGTAAAATGAAAAAAATGCAGGCAATGTAACTGAAGTAACTATCTTAACAGTAAAGGAAGAGAGAGGGGTGTTAGGAGGGAAAAGAGGAAGCGTGGAAAGAGAGAGAGAGAGAAGAGAGAGACGGGGAAATCAATAATAATAATAATAATAATAATAATAATATTAATAATAAAAATGAAAGTTGTTCCTGTGTGGGCACCATCCGCTCCAGCAAGCACCTGAACCCCTTATTGAACTTTAATAAGAAAACTTGCCCGGATACAAGCAGCCGCCGGAAATGACTCGGATCCGACACAGTTTAAATCAAATCTTGAGTCCACGTAATCAGGATGATGTAGTTTGGTCTCTCTGTCCTTCTATCTCAGACAATATATTAAATGACACTGTAGACTTATGGGCGATCCTACAATGTCCCGTCCCACATAGCGTTTTAAAAAATTTTCAGTTACTTAAAAGTAAACGTCATAACCATGACATCCCAAAAAGAAGGAAATATCGTTATCGTGCAATAACTCGATATTCAAGAGCAAATGAGTCAATCGTTCATACTTATACGCGAAAGAAACCAGACAGTAAATCTTGTCAATAAAGTCCCATCTAGTTTTTGTAAAGTTAGGAAAATAGCTCTCGACAGTAAGACTAACGAATTTTTGGAAAAAGTCAAAAGTAATTCAAGCAAGACTTCCGTACTTATATGACTTTCCAAAAATGCATAAACACATCCCCCCGAGACTTACAAAACTGTAGGGTGGTGTTTTGTGTATAAAGTCTCTAAATCACTAGTATGTTCCTTTCACCGTTAAGTTCTTAATCCCCGTTTAGTCCAGGAAAATTTGAACCAGATGAACTAAACATTTTTGTTTAATGACGCTTTTAAGAATAGATATTTAAATGAAAAATGGGCGGTCCACTCAACCTCGTTCTGGCCAATCTCCACGATGAGTACTTCGAACCGTAACAGTAAACTTCATAAAGTTATGGTTTGGATGGAGAATACAGGCGACACAGATGTTTTGAAATCCGACTGGGTTGGATTCAACAGGTTTTTCACCAGACCAGATAACTTTTTTGCAATAAACATGGCGTATGTGATTCTGAAATGTGTTTAATATATAACAACATATTGTTTCTAAATGTGTTTAATGCACTTAAAAATATCTAAATGATGTGACTATATACAGTATATACATATATATATATATATATATATATATATATATATATATATATATATACATATACACCTGAAACTACAAAACCTTTTAGCTTTCCCTTAGGAGAGATCCTCTCCCCTCCAAATCCTTGACAAGACCCTTAAGTCCTCAGTGAAATAAAACTGCACAGTCGTTAATCCCACTGTAGCTGTGAAAACCGCACCCTCTTCCGTGTGTCAGTTTTCTTAACAGACGAAAGCACAAATGTAAAGTTCCTAAAAATAGTTTCTGAAAAGGTATGGCTCACAAAGCCTGGAAATTTCCATGTGGTCCCCAAGAAGTGGAAATGTCCAACTAAAATACAAATAAAGCTATATGCTTACAAGAATTTATACTTTTGGGGCCTTGGGTGTATCTGCAGAGCAAATACTCTCAAAATTTTGAAAACCTAATTTTTTTTTCTCTGCAGATATTGTAACACTTCTATTTATTTCATACCATACTCGGATAAAATAGCTGATAGATATATGGCGTCACAGCAAAGAAAGAAAGGTGTTTAAAATAGATGTACATTTATATATACATACAGGTATAACAATACATTTGCACTGGACGAAAGAAAACGAGAAAAACACAAAGTACTGTATAAAAGTTTTGAAGGAAAACTAGTAATTATGTCAGTTTATCTATCTGGCGTTACAGCGGCAGAAGAGATCACTAATTTCTAAGGACCACGTGCCAAAATAGATGTACATATACACATACATACACGTATGCGCATATAAACATACATAAAACGAAAGAAAACAAGAAAAGCACAAAGTATTGTTTCAAAGACTTGAGGGAAAAATAAGATATTATGTTAATAGCATGCACAGGAAAATAACCTGGGATGCAAGCAACTCAGAAACACGGAGGAACCTCATTATCAAAATGAAAAGGAAAATAAAAAACAGACGAAATAAACACTGGTCCTGGAGGGAAACAAAGCATTCGGAAGCAGTTTAGAAAATGACTTCCCAAGCCTAAATTCTAGAGAGAGAGAGAGAGAGAGAGAGAGAGAGAGAGAGAGAGAGAGCGAGGCAACACACGAAAACTAAATTTTCTCATCCTTAGAAAAAAGAAACGGAATAATCGCATTGATTGAGCAAACGACCTACAATATACACAAGCAATGTCAATATTTTTTTTTATGAATAACGAAGTAAACAAACAAACAATTATCATGAAAGAAATATAGCTTCAACATTCATATAATCATGTACAGTTTCAGTTACAAACACAAAATACAAGGAAAGCATATTGGTGCAATTTTTGGAACGCAAGGACACTCTCTCTCCAAAAAAAGAAAAAAAAAATGAAGAACAATTTCATTTCGTATACCGCTGGTAAAAAATTCCAACCATTACCCAGACCTGAGAAAAATGGTCTGCGCGGGCGCTTGTGTGTGTGTGTGTGTGTGTGTGTGTGTGTGTGTGTGTGTGTGTGTGTGTGTGTGTGTGTGTGTGTGTGTGTATGGTAATAACAAGGCTAGAAAACATCACAAAGAATTCTCTTACTTGTGAGTCGTCGGCAAAAGCAGTAGTTGTCCTGCCCTCAAGGTATCATTAACATCATAATTATTACAGCCTAACTCTACTGCGGGAAGGTAAAACTTACATGTTACTTTTCAACATTTATTTCCTGCTCTCTCTCTCTCTCTCTCTCTCTCTCTCTCTCTCTCTCTCTCTCTATATATATATATATATATATATACAAAACATATGTATACATGTGTATATATATATAAATATAGCAAAATTTTCTTAAAACTAAAACTAAAAATGTGACAATATAAATATTGGTGTTTAAAAAAAATCTACGAACGCTTTATTTCCCATTACAGCTAGGGTGAAACGGAGAGCAGACTAATATCAAGAAATGTATCGTCAGACAAAGTTAGAAGTAATTTCTGTGATGGTCTCATCCTTCATTTTAACAGTAAACCCTTCCTTCATATATGTCGGTCGTTTTCTATGACATATTTACGTTCAGAACAAATGTGGGTAACTCACTGGTTGCTGAAGGTCAAGACCTTCCTAAAACAGTTTTTTATTGCATATTACGTCGATTAAAATGCCGTCTGATTATCAAAGGGAAAAGAGGAAAAGGACATTAAATAACTGAGAAAACATGTTTTACAGGTTAAACTCAACAGTCCTCGTGTATATTATACAGAGCTAAGATTACAACGAGCATCGGACCTTGGCGTAATCAGGTCCCTGAATTACACAGATTAGGGAGAATAAATTAAATTATAATGCATTGGCTTATAATCCGTGTATGAGAATTATCTTTAAATAATAATGGATTCATAACGAACAATATATAAGCATGAGAAAATACCTAATGTAGCATTAATCTTATTCGTATTGAAATGATCTATTAAATTTGAAGGTTAAACAAATCCTAAATACTTATACCATTGTTGAAGCAACTCTGATAAATTCACAATTCTGTTTTCAAAACAAACATTCTGAGTTGGGAGAATTCTGCCCCTGTTTTGGTAACTTCAGGCACTGATTTTTTTAATCACCGAAGTATTCATAACTAAACAATTTGGCACAGGGGAATCTGACACAGATGAACTAAAAAAACCCTCGAAGTATATTGACAAAACTTTTTTAAAAACATATTCGATGGCTTTCGCTGGAGAGGAGAGCAAACAATTTTGCTTCTGATATTTTTTTATACTGAGGAATGGAGGGGCGGTTATCCACCGTTATAAATGACCGATGTGGAGATTTGGAATGTTTGTAACCTTCGCACGGGTCTATTGATTTGTCAGTGTTGAATGTGTAGGCTACCTTTCATACTGACGATGTTGTTGAAGGTTAAATTTCGAAGATCCGGAATAAAGATTACAAGAGTAATGTAAGCATTACTATACAACCCCAAAATGAGTCTGCAATTATAATCACAGCAGTTATTAATCCTCAAACCAACTACCTTTCAGTACTTGGGTTGGTGGCTGGTTTAGATCAAGCCAGCCTTATGCCAGAATGGCCTCATGTCCAAAGTGTGAAAGGAAGAGTATGAACTCCTCCTGTCTACCAGAAATCTGTTAGTATCTGAAACAACACTACGTATCCTATGGGGAGTCCCAACCCATGACAGGATACCTACCCGGATCCCTTTAGAAATGACCGCTCTGAAATTCTTCCACGCGTTCTTGAAAAACCTTTTCTTTTTCCTGCATATCTCTCCACATTCTTGCCTTGGGTGGTTTGTGAACAATAACGTGGCTTTAAACAAGGAAGGCAGGCGACAAAGGGATCCTCCTAGGCTTCATTTCGTGGGTTTTAAGATCGAATTAGTGTAATTTTCTGTCTCTTTACACACATATATACAAGAATATGTCAAACATATATAAGTATGTATATATATATATATATATATATATATATATATATATATATATATATATATATATATATTATGCTAACATATATCGCACTTCACTACAGATGAAAAAAAAAAAAAAAAAAAAAGGGACGGGGTGTAGGTCCTGACCGGTTGCGACTTAATTTCCAAGCAACTGACGAAACCGGTCAGGGCCTGTGGTAATGTGTGATAAACGAATCAGATGTTGAAGTGATTATAATCACACACACACACATATATATATGTGTGTGTGTGTGTGTGTGTGTGTGTGTGTGTGTGTGTGTGTGTGTGTGTGTAAAAATGCACTAACTGCAAAAAATAGCAAATATACAAAACTCTCTAACATACTTCCTCGTATGAACACAAAAAGTCTGGCAACGACAATATATACGTTACTATGAAACGGCAGTTCTTGAAAGCGTGTTTATTTTCCTTTTTACATACAAACCAACGCACAATATACAATTTTTTCCTTTGTATTATGGATCAAAGAAACAAAAATAATTTTTGGCTACAAACAAGCAAAATATAATTGCATTTTTTTTATAGTACAGTAGCCTTTGAAAGTAATTCTTTTTCTTCTCTGTCTTTTCAGTTCTGTAATTTAACGATTCTTGTGAAGGAAGATCCATATATTAAAAGGCATTAATGTTTATACCAAGGGAAAATCCACTTCCGTCACAAGCGCAAACAAATAAAATACAAGCAAAGAAAAACCGGAAGAATGAGGTCAATAAGAGGAAGTCATTAGAAAGGCTCCATAATTAAAAAAAAAAAAAAAAACACTAAATCATAACTGTCAGAAGGGAACTGAAAAGCCAGACATTAAAAAAAACAGGGAAGTTTCGACCCAGATTAAATAATTCCATGTACCCTTCTCTAAATGTCATCGGTGGCTGCTCTTCCTAAAGTTCTTCTTTAAAGAATTCCTCAAGAGAGAAGATAACAACTTTATTTGGAACAAAGCGACAAAAATTAGATCAAAACACACTGAATATTTTATTATTAGCAAACCAAGACGCCAAAGTAACAGTCACACGGACCACAATAACTTGCTAGATGAGCACTTTCCATTATTCTGATTTACGTCATTCAATTAATATACAACTCCATCCGTGATGGGTAGAAATCTATTGAAAGAGCTCCCAGGTAGAAATCTACTGAAAGAGCTCCCAGGTAGGAATCTATTGAAAGAGCTCCCAGGTAGAAATCTACTGAAAGAGCTCTCAGGTAGAAATCTACTGAAAGAGCTCCCAGATAGAAATCTATTGAAAGAGCTCCCAGATAGAAATCTACTGAAAGAGCTCCCAGGAAGAAGTCTATTGAAAGAGCTTCCAGGTAGAAATCTATTGAAAGAGCTCCCAGGTAGAAATCTACTGAAAGAGCTCCCAGGTAGAAGTCTATTGAAAGAGCTCCCAGGTAGAAATCTATTGGAGGAGCTCCCTGATAGAAATCTATTGAAAGAGCTCTCAGGAAGAAGTCTATTGAAAGAGCTTCCGGGTAGAAATCTATTGAAAGAGCTCCCAGGTAGAAATCTACTGAAAGAGCTCTCAGGTAGAAATCTACTGAAAGAGCTCTCAGGTAGAAGTCTATTGAAAGAGCTCCCAGGTAGAAGTCTAATGAAAGAGCTCTCAGGTAGAAGTCTATTGAAAGAGCTCCCAGGAAAAAGTCTATTGAAAGAGCTCCCAGGTAGAAGTCTATTGAAAGAGCTCCCAGGAAAAAGTCTATTGAAAGAGCTCCCAGGTAGAAATCTATTGAAAAAGCTCCCAGGAAGAAGTCTATTGAAAGAGCTCCCAGGTAGAAATCTATTGAAAGAGCTCCCACCAATTATTATCGGCACTAAAGGACATATAACTATACTGCTCATTTTTCTATGGGTTTACTCTTTTAATATTCCACGCTCTATTTCTCCCTTCTTCCTGTTATTCTTGTCCTTGGAAAGCAACCATCTCCCTCCCTCTCTCTCTCTCTCTCTCTCTCTCTCTCTCTCTCTGTACGGATGTTTTATTGCTATCCCTAACCTCTGATGCCATTTACACAAATAACACTAACATTCCTAAATCTTAAATGGATAGATCAATCCTTGTCACTAGTATTGGCATTTCAATTACTTCTACTACCGTTACTGTCAGGCACTCTTTTTCTAGTATTACCTTACCAGCATATTATTATATGAAAATGTATAGTTATTGAAACTCGGGTCCAGAACCTGTTATGTAATCTGTTTAATGTGACCAATCTAAAATTAACATTTTCTCAATGTGACAATCCGATGTTTCGAGTGAGAAATTCTGCATAAATAAACGTGAAATCAATAAGTCAACAATAAATCAACTATATAATTATTATTCACGATTTTAATAACAATAATAATGATGATGGCGACTAAAGATAAATGGTAAAAAAAAAACACGACCTAGAATGACCTGGGAGTCGTAGGAAGGAGACAGGACATTGCTGTTGAATGTTGCCTCCATTATGCAAAAGACAGCTGGCATTTAAGGGGCTATATCGCTCGAGGCGACGCTGAAGCTCTGATGGCAGAGAGGAAAGGCTGGAACTTTGCTGACAATACAGATCAATTTTAGCGCCACATCCCAAGATGCAGAGTAAATACCGCTTTGAAAACAACTAAAAACAAGTAACAAATGCGCCGAAGTTTCTTCGGCGCAATCGAGTTTTCTATACAACGTATAATGCTGTATGAAACTCTCAGCTACGGCATATGAAACTTTCAGCCACGTCCCGGTGGTGGCCTGTGTTGTCGGCACCTATAGCGGTGCCAGAAGCACGATTATGGCTAACTTTAACCTTAAATAAAATAAAAACTACGGAGGCATGAGGGCTGCAATTTGGTATGTCTGATGACTGGAGGTGGAAGATCAACATACCAATTTGCAGCCCTCTAGCCTCAGTACTTTTTAAGATCTGAGGACGGACAGAAAAAGTGTGGACAACAGACAAACAGCCATCTCAGTAGTTTTCTTTTCCAGAAAACTAAAAACTTTAAGTGCTATTACTGCTTTGATTTCAAAACTGCACACCTGGAAAAGGAGGAAGATTGCTGCTTTGAAGAAGATAGGGAACTATCTCAGCGCTATATACCAAGATGAAGAGGGTAAATATTGCTTTGAAAATTATATATAAAAAAAAGAGACGCAAGTGCTGTTACTGCTTTGATTTCAGAGCTGCACACCTGTCAAAAGAGGGTTGTGATTACTGCTTTGAAGACGTTAGGGAACGATCAGCGCTCCATCCAAGGAACAGGCGAATTTTCTGCTTTACAAAACGAAGTGAGTGATCTCAGAGCATCGACACGAGAAGGGGATTAATTGTTTTGCTAAAGATGAGGAATCTCAGCGGTGTATCCCTAGCAAGGAAAGACAAGGAGTTACTGCGTAACAAAAAAATACGGACTGATTTCAGCACAACATCCCACTTAAAGAACTCAAGATACTGCACTCTGATCTTTGAATGCTCTCGTCCCCATCCTGCTAGCAGTTAAGGAAAGTTACTGCTTTGAAAGCATTGTATGTCACCACTACATGCCATGCACAGTTTTATAATTGTATTAATTTAATAAATATATTCACATATACATACACACAAGCAAAGTTCATCCAGTTTATTATTCTAGGAACAGGAGATAAAACAAACACAGGGGTGGAGGGAGACGGGAAGGCGGGGAAGGAGGGAGGGAGAGATGAAGTATCTTTAGTTCAGTTGCCTCTTATAATCACTACTTAGTCTTTCCCTTTGATACAAAACATATACGTATAACTTTACGCACGCGAGCACATATTTAGACTTTTATAGGTAATCATAATCTGAACACCATCCACCCTAAAGTTAAAACAACTCCATAAGGAATTAATGAAGAGAATAATGCTAATTCAGCAATTTCCTTGAGTGTTCCCCCTATGACCCATAATCGCTTTTGTCCGGTCATGTTTATCGAAGCCGCCTCACAATGCAATCACCATAATTCGGAAAATAATTATTCAGGTGTGGAAACAGGTGAGAAGGAAGGAGAGACCGCGATAAAAGAGGGATTAAGAGAGAACAGCTGGAGAACAAAAGAACAAAGGAAAAACAGGGGAAGGCGAGAGATACCTTTGAAATATTCTGCGAAGGAAAGGAAGACGGAGAAAGGTTTGGAAAGACAGACTAAAGGAAAGAGATGAATAACGATACCTGCAGTACCTACAGAAATGTCACTTGTAAAAATATACAATATACGAACCCTGTATAAATTCGGTGGAAAATAAAACTGGAATTGGAATATAAAATTCATGCCAAAAGCCAAGCACTGACCTATGAGGTTCTTCAGCCCTGAACATTATGCTGAAACAATTGTTAAGAAAGGGTGGAAAGTAAGAAGGAAGAAAGAGAATATGAACGGAGGAATAATAAAAGGAATGAAAGAGGTTGCTGCTAGGGGCCGAAGGGACGCTAAAAAGAATCTTCAGTAATGCCTACAGTGCACCGCATGATATATAAAGTCGTTAAAATGTGCGGTTTGGATTTCCTGACGTAGGGATTCCACGAGACCACGAGGCACATAAAAGTTCCATGTTAGACACAAGACGATGAACCAAAGCCTGAACGAAATGCTATTCGCGGATTATATGGGCAAAGGAATGCAATAAAATAAATGGCTTGCAAATTAACATCTGCGAAGAATGCGACGACGCGACCAGAGGGGCGACGAGTTTTGTTTCTGCTGATGTACTCAAGCCAAACTTCGTGTTATTCTACGGGGGATCATAGCAGATCTGTGCGATACCTTAATACACAGGCAATGAAGCATCGAAAGCTTTTAACAAATCTTAACATAACCTAAATTAGTTGGATAGGTTAACTTATGAGAAATCTATAAACTCAAGATATACATACAAACATATTTTCTATATATATATATATATATATATATATATATATATATATATATATATATATATATATATATATATATATATATATAGTGTTTAAGGATGCCTCAAACGGCATCTGCTATAAGAATGCAAACGCTTTCCAAAAGAAAGGAACTCTTGACATATAAAGCAAAATCTAGTTCGCAGAACGATTCCTGCGACTGAATGGACTCGACAGAATATTTTCGAAAACTCAATACACAAACGATATGCGTCCAATATGACCAGTGATGTTGTGAACAGCAATTCCTACCATTTTATTTTCTTAATATTATCAATGCGTACTGAAAAGAACATGGAGATGATTCGTCATTTAAATAAACACAGTACCGTAATACCATAAGGCCAGGTTAACATACCATAACAGCAACAAAGCTGGGTCGACTGGTGAACGGTAGGCCAGAATCGTACCACGATCCTTGTAAATGAGTGTCTAACACTCTACAACTGACCACATCTACTTAAAATTATATAGATATGCATATTAACACACACACACACACATATATATATATATATATATATATATATATATATATATATATATATATATATATATGTATATATATATATTATATATGTATATATATAAATATATACATAAATAATATAATAATGTTATAAACTTCATACACGCAGTTACAGACAAACCCCATGTGCGGTAATTAAGAGAACACATCAACAGTGAAACACAGTAACTGAAAATAGAACCTGCGTCACATTTATTGTCTATCAAACGTCAAAACTTAGGTCGAATTCAACGTTTTATCTTTCTTTTAAGAGAAACAAAGATGAATAATTTAGTTGGCGTAGTTCAGTGAACTACAGTAGTTGTTGAATTATATGTCAGGAGTTCCCTTCTTTTTTTTTCAACTGCAGTTTCCGTTTCACGGG
>NC_089752.1:49326674-49334174 GCF_040412425.1 Macrobrachium rosenbergii | reverse complement strand
TAAAAAATTAACTATCTAAAAGGGCCTGAGAGGTAAGTTTTTATAAATTCCTGAAAATCCATTTCAAAAAATTCTTCAGGCAGCGTTGCCATCTCTATTTCCTCGAAATATCTCCCCAATGGCAACTGAATTTTCCGCTCCATTTTCCTTATTCATACTTTAACAGAGCTCTCTCTCTAACAACAGGACTCGCAGGGCGAACATGTCGAGACATTAAGAATTATGAAGCTGAGGATTAAGAGAATGGGAACTATGACGATTGGGATGAGCTACGTGTTCATATGTATGTGTGTATGTATTTATGTATGCATTTATCTCTCTCTCTCTCTCCTATATATATATATATATATATATATATATATATAATATAAAGAGAGAGAGAGAGAGAGAGAGAGAGAGAGAGAGAGAGAGAGAGGAAGAAGACGACCGAGGGGAAAAGCCTTATGAGATGCTGAGCACTGGATGCAAATGGGATGAGCAAACAACGAACTCTTAGGAGGATGCGTCGTTTCAATATCAGTGTTGGTAGAGACTCCTGGGACCTCTCTCTCTCTCTCTCTCTCTCTCTCTCTCTCTCTCTCTCTCTCTCTCTACTGGTGCAAAGGGACAATGCCAATAACAAGTTCTCGGAAGATGGAGAATAATGCCAACGCTAATGAGATGCGCATATCGGGGCAAGACGAAGATTACGTAAGAAACGAGTTTGAAGAAAACAGACAAGTACACAATTCGTGTTTCTCGTTTTCTCTTGTTAACAACAGAAAAGATATTGATGTGGTTAGTTTCTCTTAAATGAACAGATTCATTTCCTTCGTTAACGAGAGAAAGAAACCGGAAGCTTCTCTCATTTCTCTTGCCAACAAGGGAAAAGGAGATGGCGGCATTACTTGGGATTTGTGAATCCGCTGCAAAGCATGAAATGGACTACCTGTTAAAAGCTTTGGGATTTACCAAAGGTTCAAAGGCCTTTTTCTTTGTTTACGTGGCAAAGTGGATTAAATGTTCCTTGGGCTCCAACGTCGAAAGATAGGAGAAAGGCTAAAACAAATATATGGTTTTCTCGATCAACTCATTTACAGTCGTCTATGGACACGTCTTATACACATTGTGTGTGTGTGTGTGTCTGTGCGTGTTGATATGTGTGTATATATATATACATGTATATATATATATATATATATATATATATATTCATTCGAGTCAAAATACGGAAAGTATAAATAAATACAAATAAAACCACACAGGTTTATTTCGATATAACACAATCCGGAAATGATACGTTCCAGTGCCAGTAGCCACATGATGAATAATTAATCACTAGTGTCCGTGAACAGAGCATCTATTGATAAAACACACACACACACACAAACGCCCATACCACCACCCACTTAAATGCAACGACTGTATACTCGTCCAGCGAATCTGGTGATTTCATTATCGTGAAATGAGAACCTACAGGTCAACGGTGCATCCGATCTGTTAACGGTTGCTTATCAGAGAACGACAATGAGATCTCCAGGCTCGCTGGCTGAAGCCATAGGACGAGGATCATAAACGCTTACGTTACGTTATAGTGATAACGCCGTAATGAAGACCATTACGTAACGCGGGGCACAGAGCAGAGGCGAAGCAAAGAGCATAAAGGCATAAGGACGCCAAGGCTGACACTGTACGTGACGGTCCTAAGAACGTCTCGTTAGATAATTTGATGGTACAGGCAATATGACGGTATGTCATTATATGAGACAAGGAGAGAGAGAGAGAGAGAGAGAGAGAGAGAGAGATTATGTTATGTATACCTTAGTTTAACCAGACCACTAAGCTGATTAACAGCTCTCCTAGGGCTGGCCCGAAGGATTAGATTTATTTTACGTGGCTAAGAACCAATTGGTTACCTAGCAACGGGACCTACAGCTTATTGTGGAATCCGAACCACATTATAGCGAGAAATGAATTTCTATCACCAGAAATAAATTCCTCTTATTCTTCATTGGCCGGTCTGAGAGAGAGAGAGAGAGAGAGAGAGAGAGAGAGAGAGAAATCTTACCACAGAAGAAAACGGCACAAGAGAAACGCTAATAGCGATAGTATATAAACACTGCAAGGGTAGAAAGACGAATATGACAAAGGAGTGAATGGATAAAAAAAGCAATATAGATGAATGAAGGAGGAGAAGTTATGGAGAAGAACACAAACAAAGAGAAGGCAAGGATACAATGCCTGGGTAACGACGGACGAACGGAACCAAAGAAACGTAAAAAAGGAAAAGACTAATTATTATAAAGCGGGAACTGAGACGAAAGAAAACAACTGGAGCGCAAGAAGATGGCGTGAATAAAAAAAAATAAATAAAAATAAAGGCAAAAACGCAAATGGGACAAGAGATTGAAAGGGAGAAAACGGAAAAGGGGAAAAGAACCAGGGGAGAGGAGGAAGAGACGAACGTGGTGTAAATTAAGAGGGGGAAAATTAATCAAGAAAAAGGGAAAACTCTTTCAAAAAAAGAGCGAAATTAACTGAACAGTAGAGAGAAGAAATATAAAGAAATGTTCAGGAATTTAAATAGAAATCAACAGAAATTTAAGGAAGAATACCCTTGAAATTTAAGACAAATGACACAGGTCTCAAAAGAGAAACAGCAAGAGAGACTATGGCAAAATACCCAAGAACTGATGGGAAATCTACTACAAAAACCACAAAAAAACAAAAGGGAAATTAAAGGGATTACCAGATAATATATTGAAAAATCAGGGAAAAGATTCAGAAGTAGACAAGAAAAATAAAAAGGTTTCAAAAAAGTTCAAGATGACGATGAAATTAAAATCGAGGAAAAATAAAAGTGTACTGACAAAATAGCCACGAAAGTATAAGAATGACTTCAAGGGGAAAATTTCTTACCACTAGGTCGTCATGAAAAATAGTCAGATGTATGAAAAAATAGAAGCTGAGAGAGAGAGAGAGAGAGAGAGAGAGAGAGAGAGAGAGTTTGAGTATCGTGTATTTCTACCTGATCCATTCGTTTTATCACTAATTTTCAATTCTAATCAAACAAAAGGATTGAAGACCTTGTACGGCAGGTGCAGTTTTAATCGACCGACTAATTTAGTATCATGAACTGGCGTTACAACATCCCTACGTCATCAACGAGAGCAATACGTAATTCCAATAACTCACTGTATGCATTAAAAGATCCTTAGCACTACTGAGATATTGACCATCTTCTTACGAATAGAAATAGGGATGCTTAATGTTAACAATCAACGTATATGTCCATGTGGCGTCGCACTATCTGATACAAACAAAGCAACAACTGGTAAATACAACGAAATAACTATCAAATAACAACAAAGGAAAATTTAATAAATCCTGGACTTCTTTAAATGTAATGGATTACAGCCTGACTTAGGTTTGGTGATTCAATATACCCATAAAGCCTACACATTGCGCAGATTTTTATACCCTAAGTCAAAATTGAAATCACAGCGTCAATCAGCTTTATTTTCGCTAGATGACAGACGTAATGGAACGAAGCACTAAAATAATGTGTCATCTACAATGGAAATTGAAAAGTGCAGCTAACGCTCAGGAATTGTGCCACCATTTTATATCAAACAGTTGAGAAATCTATTAAACAGAGTAAAATGATCGAGAATGTATTCTCCGTCTACTTTCACTTAAATATTTAAGCATAAAAGTATTTCAAAGGCCAACTGTGACGCAGGTCGGCTCCGGTAAAGAGCAACGTTCAAAAATTAAACTAAGAAGAAATTAAACATTTCCTCGTCATCAGGCACTAACTTACATCGACAGAAAGAGACAGGTATGAGCCCTTTATATTCTAAGAAGTTCAAAATAATCGAAGACAACTGAAGTTAAGGGAAACGCAGTACTTCCCAAAATGAATGATTTCTTTTCAAAGACATACAACCTTGATCGTCATAAATTTGACATAAATTCCCTCATTCGACTCTGAGATCCACTGCTAACATATAAGACAGAAAAGGTGACAACAAAACAAACATTCTTTAGAATATCGAGAGACATCCTTAAAAGCAAGAAATCGGCAAAATAGACACAAATATGATAACGAACATGATAAATATGTAAACGTGAGTGGGCTTGGATGCGGCAGATAAAAATCGTTAGTAATTCCGCACGCGACCTACGATCGTTAACACAAAATCTGTACTGCTTTTACCTCTCTCAGTTCTCTTTTAGAAAACTGTGTGTGCAGAGAGAGAGAGAGAGAGAGAGAGAGAGAGAGAGAGAGAGAGAGGTAGGTAATGTCAATAAAATACAAACTGTTAATTTGAACTGACTCATAAAGAAGCCTTTAAACTACTGAATATATATAAGTTTTTAAATAATCTTAAGAGATGGTTACATGCCTTTCTAATACCCTATAAAATTTACTCGGTGGGCGGTGAGATATCATGAAATTGGTAAGAAACATAAAATTTTACTCCCATCAGATATATTATGGCTTCCACAAATAAACAGGATAACAAACCGTTCGAGGAATATCATGGATAAACTGTAATAAACAAAACGCAAAAAACAACAACAATGCTGCGAGAGATATTCCTCATAATTGTAATGCAAAGTGAAAAAAAAAAAATGGGACGGCAACAGAGCATAAATAAACTCGCGTAATGGAGGATAAAAGGAAAAGGTTTCCGTGCGTCTTAAAAATAAGTATAATGTCCGTGCACGTCCCCAAGGATCTCGTTTATTCTACTTCAAGAAACAATATTGCTAAGTGAAATATCCTCACCGGGCTTACTACGAGCATAATAAAGACAAGAAACTGGAACTTACGAATACACACACACACACATATATATGTGTATGTGTGTGTGTGTGTGTCTCTGACATGCACTGTCGGGCGTTCGAGTCTCCCAGGTACCGAATCGTGTATTATTTATAATTCTTCTTCGGCGATATTCCCGAAGCAGCTTAATGTTTGTGGGTAACAAAATGTCACAGTGATGTGATAGAAATTCATACATGCATGCATACATACATACATACACACACACACACATATATATATATACATTCAACAAAAGTGAACATACCTAATACCAACTCTGATAACATTTTAGAAATTTGTTCATTCCCTGAGTTGCACAAATGAACACGTTTCCAGCACTGCCCCAGGCATGTGCTCACTTTTAGGACACATTAATTCTCCCTCTTAGCTATCAGAATATTAATTTGCAAGTCATTAGTGTGGTACGAATTTTCCGTGGATACTTCCACGCAAGCTAATGGAGGGTTAACATGAGTAGGATCCAACATATATTCCTTTAGGTAATGAAGTTCTTGTGTATTTATGTACAGCTTTGAAAACTCTGAGCGACCACATGTGCATGTGCGTGTGTACATTTCCTTACATGTATATAGTGTAATGCGCAGCAATATACATCACGAATCAAATATTCAACAGAATCTTCGAAGCCGCATTATTCCACGACAGAATTATGCAGCAGTCATATTAAAAATGATCAAGTAATTTTTTTAGTCTGAATTTATTCATTCTGATTAAAACTTGGAAAGTAGGGGAACCGATGCGACATATTTTCGCAATAAAAACACAACTGTCATGTCTACTGCAGTAATCCTTCCGTTTCAACGAGAAACAATAACGCACAAGAGTCTCCATAGTAATTGTGTATGCATAAATGTATGAGTATATATATATTATACATACACACACATAAATATATAATTTATGTATATATACATATATATATTTATATATGTATTTATAAATATATAAATATGTATACATATATGTTTATATACACATATAAATATATATATATACATATATAAATAAATAAATAAATATATACAATATATATACATATATATATGTATGTATATATATATATATATATATATATATATATATATATATATATATATATATATACCGTATATATATAAAATATATGTAACACATCACCAGGCGTGGAAAGGGGAAACGACTTCTGGATAAAGTAAAGAGTGGAACACCTGTGGAGATAAGAGAGGACTGGCAAGGGAATTAGGTGGACCCCGAGATGATGGCAATAAAACAAGAGCTAAATCAGTCACTGAGGGTCTCTGAAATATCAGACCAGGTGCACTTCCACTGCCTTATTTTCGCCTTACTGTTATCGTCTGAGAGAGAGAGAGAGAGAGAGAGAGAGAGAGAGAGAGAGAGAGAGTTACATTTAGACTTTTCGTCATCTCACTAATGGGGAGATCAAACGTACTCATTGAAGTGTCAGAGGTAAGCTAAAAGTCACAGATGATATGAACTAATAACAAAAAGTGTATGTATATCATATCAGTTTTTTAGATTCATGAATTTCCGTGCCAATTTTGTATATGTACGGTATAATAGCGAAAGCCAAACTTACTGTAAACGGATATATTAGGTTATGTCATTATCAAAACATCAAACTGTCATACACACACATATATATAGTGTGCGTACATACATATACATACATACATATAAATACATATATATAAATATATATATATATATATATATATATATATATATATATACATATACTGTATATATATAAACTTTGCATACAAAAACGAGGAAATTAACTGAGTTAGCTAGAAAGATTACAATGGGGTAAATGCAAATGCAATAGTAATGGGTCTTAGGTACGAGGTCATGAGAAAGAAAGGTTAATTGCAATCGATCAGCTGGAAGTCAATCAGGTGGCCGAATTTTGCATCCTATGTTCTTAAGGGTGGGTCAGTGGAGAAAGAGTTTAGTGACTATGACCAGCGACCCACCGGGGTCAGCGGAAATCACGGTAGCCGTGGATTCACCCTTAAGAATTAAGAAACACTCTAATCGGCCACTTAATGACCAGCGTTAATTAGAAGCCTTCTGGAGACCGTTGACAACTAGCCTTTCTTTCTCAATTACCTCTAGTCCTTTGGGGTCCCTACTCTAGGACCTACCCCATCTCAAATTTTGAAACTTGGTCACTCTTCACTGTCCATTTCATGTAAGTTTTGTACTGTCAAATACACTTCACCTGAAGAGAGATCTAGTGTGGTACCTAGAACTTAGTAAAAATTGTATATTTTTTTATACAAATCTACAAATGGGTGCACAGGATTTAAAGTGACAAACAATGAAAAAAAAGGAGACTGGAAACCCTTGCCCCTTGTCCACCCCATAACTTGCCCCTTGCCCAACCCATAAAAAAGAAATAATTCAGATTCATTAATTTTTTAATCAATATATTGTGGATATACTGAGATCATGGCTTACAGCGACACCAGGGATTTACTGGTCAGTTCTTAAGAGCTGCTCTGAAAGCAAAATCTTATATCAGCATAGGCATGGAATCCACTGGTCAAGTCTTGTACATGTCTCTCTTTCTAGGGAAAAATGCACCCTTTTTCAAATATAGGTGACGGCTCTAATCCCTCTAATCCTACTCTTTCTATCGCCAAGAGTATTCAAAATTCTAAATT
>NC_089752.1:49281674-49319174 GCF_040412425.1 Macrobrachium rosenbergii | reverse complement strand
ACCTGGGTCTGTTCGCCTTGGTAGGCAAAGACACGCTACTGATCACACCAGATCCCCATATTATATATATATATCCCCATATTATATATATATATATATATATATATATATATATATATATATATACTGTATATATATATACATATTTATATATATGTAGATATACGTGTGTGTATGTGTACACACAGAACACTGTAAGTTGAAATGCTTTCAATACAATACAGACCTTGCACTATACCAAAGACTAATCGACTCCTACACCTCAGAAACACCTGCGCAGCAAAACTTTCAGTAGCACGTTTCCATTTTCCATTAACAGATTAACTAAACCCATCACGAAAGAGCATCCAGCTTTGGCGTCGAGAACATAATAAGCTTTACACACACACACACGTCTCCATCTTCGAACCTAACAAGACATGCATTAAAATGATACACCTGTTATTGTTAAATGTTGACAATGGTGTTTCATCATTAGTGGAGCCGTGTTCAAATGCCCTCTGTCTTCCTGAATCATTAAATGATACAAAAAGACAGAGGGTGTCATTCAGACCAGGAAAATCTTGCAGTCACAATAGACAAATAAATCCACTGCTTTCGTAAAGACCCCACTTCTCCCGTTACTTTAGAACTCTGTCAGAAAGGGATTATCTTATACTGACCCCGGAAGATAAGCGAACATTTCATTCAGTGCAATCTGATTCAGCTCTAGGTCTCGGGTTAAAACTTCGTCACTGGGAGCGATCTTACACTAAGCTGTAAGCAAGGACAGAATCTCAGTTAATTGAATTAAAGTGTTGTTGTTGTATTAACTGGCTCTATGCCAGAAAGGGATCCTAACGGGAAAGACTGAGGAACAACACAAATTGGGAATATGCTGTCAGTCTCTTGATGGTGCAAGTTATGATGACAGATAAGGTCGCGGAAGTTTTTGTGCTCAATGGGTTCATCCACAATTCATCAACCCACATATTTCAAGTCTTGACTTCTCCTGATACTAAAGCAACTTACTCATCAACTCTTACAGTTCGGATAGCTGATACTTGCAACACTAAATTCCGAATATATTCTAAAATATATTGTCAATAACCTTGAGATTCTTGATTGATACTGATATCACTGCCCAGTCTAACGTCATGCTTACACGCGTCTTTGAGTGTAATTGAGTGGAAAACTCTTCAGAGGAGAAAAAATATATTTTCTTTCCTTGTAAGAACAAAGCTGCAGCTCAACTTGCCACGTTCTTAACGAAAGCTTGTAAACATGATTATCAATATATAAACCAAATCCTAAGCCTCAAATATTCGCACCTTTTTATCCGTCAAAAGCGTCTAAAAGAAACAGAGATTTTTCATTGAAAAACATTTAAGGAAGTGGAAGTTTGATTTATACACACGGACGAAAAACAGCAAACCGAAAAAAAAAAAAAAAAAAAGAGGAGAGAACGCAGGTGGATAAAGGGAAAAATTCCTGGAACAGATCTGCAATTCAATCTGCGAGTTTCGAAAAAAATCTCGAACTGTAATATATTCTGAATTTTCAAAAAGGCAACGGAAGGAAAAACGAGTGATGTTTTGGAATCGAAAGAAGACGCCGCACCTCTCTGAAAATATGGATCCTGTTCCCCTTTTCAAAAACACAACCGACTTCCATCTTTCTGAAAATAAAACTCTGTGTTTCATTTAGGACAGCCGTTGTGTTCGCAGCAACAAAAACAAAATCCACGACTCAGGAGACTCAGGAGACGCAAGAGACTCGACTTGCGAGACACAATTCCAGAGACTCGACTCGCAAGATTCAACTCAGGAGACACGACTCAGGAAACATGCCTTACGAGACTCAACAAGGGAGACTCAACTCAGGATACATGCCTCAAAAGACTCGCCTCGACTCGGGAGACTTTACGACAAGCAAGAATTGAATATCATAACC
This sequence comes from Macrobrachium rosenbergii, assembly GCF_040412425.1. Lineage (NCBI taxonomy): Eukaryota > Metazoa > Arthropoda > Malacostraca > Decapoda > Palaemonidae > Macrobrachium > Macrobrachium rosenbergii. Next base: position 49,317,242 of record NC_089752.1, on the reverse strand, counting down.
GTCTGTACGGCGGTATGAATATGCAGTACCGATTTTCCTTTCGCATAAAGTTCCGGTATAACATCCATACCTGAGTCTACTCTACTGATAGAATGATCCCTCAATGAATCCCCACCCTCCTCTTACTGTTAAGCTCCGGAATTCTCTTCCAACTTCTGTTTTCCTTCCTCTTAGAATCTTTACATTACATTACAAAGGGGAGGTTCTGATTTATCCTTCTGAGTTATGGCAGACTTTATTTTACTCAAGTTTTTCGTTTCGCTGGACTTGCATTCGACAACAAAATTTAAACGCTCATAGAAAACAGTATTACATTTTATATACGAGTAGAGAGGTCATGTTTTAGAATACAGTTACTTATTCATTAAGAGGAAAGAAATACCACTAATATATACACACACACACACACACACATACATATATATATATATATATATATATATATACACGACACACGACAAGTATGTGTGTATATATATATATATATATATATATATATGCACATATATATATATACACACACACACGCAAGTATGTGTGTATATATATATATATATATATATATATATATTATATGTGCGCGCACACGCGCTTACCTTAGTGAAAACTGAAAATCGACTTCCTCGCCGCACAAGATGATGTACTGTACACGGACTACAAGCCAACGGCGGTATCCAATCTCGGCCTCTTAATTTAGAGAGTTAGACTCGGAACGGACCGGCATCATCGTCTCTCCCTATTCACTATTAAGGCTGACACGAGTGAATAACGTTGGAAAGGATTAACCCTTTGGAACGAACCCTGGTCAAGGACGATATGCCTTACTAATACTTGGAAAATACGTCAAGAGTGTTATACTATGACAGTATATGGAAAAAATAAAAATAATAGTAACAAAACTAATATGATAAGGAAAAAAAGGGGCTACTAATAAATGGTAACAATAACAGGAGGAAGAATATGGGAAAAAATGAAACTGATATTAACAAAATATGAAGACAAACAAATGAAGTTAACAACAATGATAATATATATAATAATAATAGGAAGAGGAGGAGGAGGAGGAGGAGGAGGAGGAGGAGGACGAATATGAAAAAAATAAAAATAATAGCAACAAAAATAAGATGATAAATAAGATAAAAAAAAATTAGCAAAAACAATAATAATAATAATAAGGGAAGGAGGAGAGGGAAGAAGAAGAGAAAACTGGCAGAAAACACTTTCACAAAAAGAAAGCATGTTCCATGTCAGTATCTCTGCACCGAAAGCAAGAATACAAGTTTATTTTTTTGTTCAAACTTCCTGACCATACTAAAAATAACGAGCGCGAATAACAAGCCTAAAATTACTGCCGGCAGAAAAGGCTCGGTGATCGTTAAGTACATCTTGAAAGCATAATGAAGGAAAAGGGTGTGTGAGAAAGAGAGAGAGAGAAAGCGGCGTCCGAGAAGCTCTGGGCTTAAAGGTACACCTGAAACACCTACACGACAGACTGACAGACCGACGGCTGTACAGCCACCTTTTGACCTCGATAAGGAGATTCCTCTCTCTCTCTCTCTCTCTCTCTCTCTCTCTCTCCTCTCTCTCTCCTATATCGCATCCCCGTCTTTAAGTAAACTGGAATAAGTTTTTTGTATTATTTCATGGTTGCTATTCAGTGTTCAGATTTATTTAATTTTTATGCCGTTAATAATTTGTTGCTGCTGGTAATAAAATATCTTCTATTCTAACTACGAATTCAAGTAGTCATTGCGAGCAATATTAAGCTATTCAATAAAAGGGTTCTCTGAGAAATAATTTACGAAGTCGGCAAAAGGAACAATAAAACTGACATCCTAAACCGAGGGAATTTCGCCTTGGGTTTTAATACCACTCGACGCTCGTCTAACTTCCGTTTCGTTCCTTCGCTGTTTTCATTAGGGTAATAGGCCAAGTTTTATTTCATTGTATATGTATAAGGGTCTGAGAGAGAGAGAGAGAGAGAGAGAGAGAGAGAGAGAGAGAGGTTCCGAGAGAGAAATCAAGTTCGTGTTTGTCGTGACTGATCGTTGCCACACGGTGAACTCAAGTATGTGTCTGAGAGAGAGAGAGAGAGAGAGAGAGAGAGAGACAAAACCAATATCATAAGTTATGGCGTTACTGTACCCCAGAAGAATAGTAACAGACAAAAGGAATGGATAAATGAACGAAAATTGGTGTTAGCACATACTTACTGAACTAAAATTTAAAGCAACAGGAATTACTGTTTTATAGAGGCTTTTTCACAAATCTGAAACAGCTGGAACTAAGGAAGAGTGATAAAGGCCTGTCCAGAATGGGACACTGTAACCTGCATGAAACAGAAACTACAGGTCCTATATGCTTTATATTATACATACATTATACATATGTATATGTATATATATATATATATATATACTTATGTTTATTAATATTATGATTATATATATATATATATATATATATATATATATATATATATATATATGCATACAAAAACACTAATATATGAATAAATAATCGTAAATAGCATATTAGCAACATACAAACAAATATATCAATAAATAAGTGTACATACTTATACGTGCACAGGTCATACACTCGCAAAAACAGCAATAAATAAATAAATATATGAGTATAAAGCATTTGCACGTATCTCTACCCAAATAAATGTAAATGCCTACGCGTGTTACAAGCCAGAAACGGAACGAATTACACAAATATACACCAAGTCCAAATATAAACAAGCACATATACCCACCTATACTACCGTCCATTCAACACTGGGCAAACTTTCCCCACGTAAATGACCAAACACAGCAGGTGACAAGACTTACAATAGAAGAATTCAACAACAAACCATTCAGGTACCCACAATAAACTTGTAAGGGCACAATGAAATATGACGGACAAACACATACACATAAATGCAAATATGAAAATATTATTATTATTATTATTATTATTATTATTATTTCATACGTTACGATAAACTATAACTCAGCACCACATCGAAAAACAAAAGGCAAAATAACTGGACATCCAATTTTACAAAAAAAAAAAAATCATTATGCATATTCTACATTTATTTGTACAGAAACGACGAAGCTAATTCAATCCTTAAAAAAGAAACACGAAAGCATAATAGACGGACATCCAAATTTCAAAGGCCGTGACGTGCATGGCTGCAATCCTGTTTTGCAACAAACGGACGATGCAATCGGTGGGGGGAGAGGGAAAACAACATGCAACAATTTGCAATTCTGCATTTCATATCAGACAGGTGCGCCTTTGCTACCAATCAGGTGGATAACGAAGTAGGGGACAGGTGACAATAAAAGCCAAGAACTGCAGCCGGTTCGCAAGTTACTTTATTTCCTCCGTGTGCTGAAACACGTTAAATTTACATATAATATCCAGAAAACTAAGACTTGAATACACACAAATATATTAAGGACTGTGACGAGTAGCAGATTATTACAAAAAAGAAACTCGATAAAGCTTATTCTTAAAATCAACATTAGGCAAGCCAGAGTGTGTGTTTGTATCTGTAAGCGCGCGCTCGCGCACACACACACACACACACACACACACACATATATATATACATACACTGTATATAGTATATATATGTACGCTTAATTCATATATGAATGAGTGCATATGAAATAGCATGAACGGACTAGAGTTCATGCAAGGTAACAACACAATACACTCTTGTCATGCAAAAAAATACTGCACATTCAATTTATAATACAAAGTGAACATTTGATGCTTTTAAACTCTGAATGCGCCACTTGATTAAGCATGCAAACACGACGAAAAAATATCAAGCGGACTCGGTGATCCTCTCTCTCTCTCTCTCTCTCTCTCTCTTCCACGCGAGTCCTCCATTCGCTTTAACATGTCAGCAGTCCACTGGCATTCGCCATCTGACACCAGTAGAGCCCAAAGTGAAGGAGCACTCTAGTAAAAACTTATTTTTCATTTTTACTTCCAGAAGACATCTTTCTTGGGCGTTTAACCAGGACTGAAATCTATCTGGACGACGAATGGTAATCGTTAATATTAAATGCAGAGAACGGAAGCCATTTAATCGACAGTAGTATGTTCACGAATACCATGGAAGGATAACTTATGTTTTCACGAATTCGTTTATACTCTGAACCCATTTGATTTCCTATTTTTCAAAGGGTATTCAGATGTGTGTGTGTATATATATTTATATATATATACATACATATATATGTGTGTGTGTGTGTGTGTGTGAAGCGACTAATGTTAAGGAAGTTTTCTGCCCAGTGGAGTTTAGTCTTGATTCAGCTGTTATAAAAAGATGAATGGGTTAGTGACCAATCATTTTCTTTTCTCCGGGAAAAACCCTTTGTTCTGATAAGCGGATTCCTTTATATATATATATATATATATATATATATATATATATATATATATATATATATATATATATATATATATATATGCATAACAAATCCAATAAAGTTACCTTTCTGCATTCCAAAGCCCTTACTCTTCGAGCTGTCATAGGAAGCCTATGCACATCGAAAGCCAACCAACTTTTCGTACACCAAAACAACTTAGCACCTTTCCAAGGTGGGTAGACTGACTTTAGACTGTTACAGGATGCCGCAAGAGGGGAACTGGGAGTTTCCAGGAAACACTGCTAATAAAAGCGAATACTGAGTTATTTATTCATTTATTCCCGGAATTTGTTGCAACCTGTCAGCCTTATGATGTGAAAGAACGCAGTTATAATTACCTGTTTGGGGGAAAGAACCTAAGAGGGAAACACTGATTCTACAATACCCAAGGAAAAAAAAAGATACGGAAGTTGTCAAAGCATAAGACACTGCAGCTGTTACAGCCTTTACGTACCGTAATTTGCATTGGCTGTCTAAAGAGACATTGCCAAAGGGTACAATACTGTTTTCAAAAGAGTTGAGATGTTATTTACAGACTACACGTCTAAAAGAAATATTGCGTCTCATGAAGAAGTTTGTAGGTGGTACTGACGTCATGTGAAAAATCTCTACGTAAACCGTTCGTTTATTGGAGGTGAAAAGAAACTTATTTTTTGAAATAACACTTCTGACAGTCGACCCGTGTGAAATAAAAGCATACTGAAAAATAATTGAAAGCTAAAATTTAGAAATGAAAAAAAACGTAATTATCTTTAATTGCTTTCGCACTTATCAAAGGAGGAAAATGACAACGTGCAACAGTCAATGAATGAGCCACCTCTATTTTCATTAGTGGTTCTTTAGACATCCTCCTAGCGAGAAGACAGCGTTGTCTGCTACAGAAACTACTTCCGTCACAAAGAATGCATTCATCTAAGAATGCCACTGAAAACACCCGTCAGGGCCTAACACCCGTCAGGGCCTCACATCCCTCACGGAGATTAGCAACTCCATAATATCTCCAGTGAATGAACATTTTCATCCCCCTGTTACCGAGCTATGGATTCATCTCCTTGTTTCCTACATTCTTTTTCTTTAACAGTAGAGGGATATCATTACTTTCTTTCCCTCTCCTCAGCGAGGAAAGAAGCACCCACAGGCATAAGGGCCCTGTGAAAAAGAAATTGAAAGAATTAGAGCCAATGTATTGCAATGATAAAAAGTGATATAAAAACACTTGACGATCTCCGCATGCTTTATAGCCTCTTCGTGCACTGTGTTTGTTCCTGAAGTCACACTGACATGGCTAACATCAAACTAACACGATAAGGATATGCAAAAGGCACAAGTGCAGTCGACAGATCGCTTATATGATCCAAATGGAAGAAAGGAAGAGTATAGAGAGAACTGATGCAGTTTTTCTGATTATCTTCTGATCTCCTCTCTTTGTCTCTCTTTGCCCTTGCAATTCCTTTTGGTACCACGGCCTCTCTCTCTCTCTCTCTCTCTCTCTCTCTCTCCACCTTTACAACACTAGTCGTTACCCCAACATGTATCTCTCTCTCTCTCTCTCACTCTCTCTCTTTCCCTCCCCTTGTTTAACTATTAACCTACATTCACACCGTCTGTTTGCCAGAATTCTGACGAAACAAAAAAAGGAACAGGTGACTTTAACGAATAGCAGCCATCGTTTCATACTTTAGTTCTATGATACTACCACGATCCATAGTGCCAAGAGTTAATGGGAAATGAACAGGTGACAGAGGAAAAAGATGTATAAAACTCAATAAAGGGAGAAAACGGAGGATAAAATCATTTATGTTCATGTGTATTATTATTATTATTATTATTATTATTATTATTATTATTATTATTATTATTATTATTATTATTATTCAGAAGATGAACCATATTCATGTGGAACAAGCCCACAAGGGCCACTGACTTGAAATTCAAGCTTACCAAGAATATGGTATTCATTTGAAAGAAGCAACAGAAGGTAATACGAAATACAGAAAGAAGAGATCAGTTATCAGAAATGAAAAAATCAATTAATATATTAATAAATATATAGATGAAAATGTAAGTAAATATTTGTATATATAAATAAATGTATGTATATATATTATATATACACAGTATGGGCCTTTTTATCTTCATACAGTATACGTGTATATATACATATATAATATTCAAAAGAATTTTAAAACACATGCCACTCTGAATTAAAAGACTGCTATTGACAAAACAAACAGACAAAAATACACTCACAAGAGAAAAACCAGAAACGTTATCATATTCACTATTCAAATGAAACTCATTTATCAAGTAATTAGTGGAGAAATCATGAAAACTCAATTATTCGAAAATTCTTAATAGTCTGAGTAAAATGAGAACGCCTATAAATGCTTCATTATAAACTCAGATATTACGCAACAAACCTCCGAAATAGGAAATTAATTAGGAGCCAGCATGCAATTTGTTGCCAATGTTCTGCATATAAGAAGACTGAGTGGAATAAAAGCATAAATATTTTCCTTACGCGAGGAAAATATTTATGGTATCAATACATACTGTCAAATGATATGGAAAACATTTATGGTATCAATACATACTCTATCAATAGATATAGAAAATATTTATGAAAAATATTTATTCTATCAAAATATATATCAATAGATATGGAAAATATTTATGCTATCAATACATAATATCTATATGGAAAATTTTTATGGTATCAGTACATGCTATCAATAGATATGGAAAACGTTTATGCTATCAATACATACTATCAATAGATACGGGAAATAGTTATGCCGTCAATATATACTATCAATACATTTATACAAGCGGGAAGAAATCTTAGAGTGAGTTCCTGTTCTTATAAAAAAAAAACTCTAAAGTACAGTAATAAATCACAAAGTGACGAAAGACTCAATCTACGTCATTTACCATGAATCATGTTGCAAATAAGTAAATAGATAAAAGAAAAGCTAATGGACCAATAATTACTCTTTGTATAATGAACGGACATAAAGATCCGAAATCTCATTAACACTCCAAATACAGATCTGCTAAACAAAAGGTCAGCAGTCCTTCCATTTTCCCTCTCCTCTCCTCTCATATCCTACTGAAAAAGGGAGGATTGTCTGCACATCTGCACCAGCTCCTCATAAGAGAGAAGAAGAAAAAGAAGAAGAAGAAGGACCACGGAGACACATTTTTTCTCATTAACACACTTCCTTTCATCGCAGTCACCTACATTGCTTCAGGCAGCTGTGCCTGTCTGTCCGTCTCAGATCTATCTGTCTATCTATCTAATCTATTTATATATGATATATATAATTTATATATAATATATATATCTATATATACATATGTGGGCATCTGTATGTGTTTATATTAATGCACACAAAAACACACTACACACATACATAACAGTATATATATATATATATATATATACACATACACATATACATCATATATATATATATATATATATATATATATATATATATATATATATATATGGCACCCTCATTGCATACGAAGCATGCTGGTGGGGGATATGCAATATGCAAGTATGCAGGAGTACCGACGTGGGGGTCCCCTAACTCAGAGAGAGAGAGAGAGAGAGAGAGAGAGAGAGAGAGAGAGAGAGAGAGAGAGAGAAAGGGGGAAAAATATGTCTTCCCCTAACGCGCACTGATAGCAACGAGGTGGAACGGGCCATTTCGAGGAGAAAGAGAGCCAATAAACTGAAAAGCAAATTGACTCTGAGTCGACCAAAGAAAAGAATTATCTCCCACAGTCCAGTCGGAGGAAATAAGATCACCGTTCTCGGTTTGCTTCGCATCGTAGAAATAACAAGGAACGTGCAAAAGGATTCGGTATCACAATCAGTACGTCCTTTTCCTAGTAAGTTTCACGGGCACAGAGTGTGATTCGAAAACCACTCAATCAGGAAGTTTTGTAGCCGGATATAAAATGTTGTACTTAAGCAAACATGCAGTGCAGTACAGATTTCGTTACGTTTAATTGCAGTTCTGTTTTATAAATGAATAAACACTTTACTGATAAATTTAACTATTAATATCAGTCTGAGGTAAATTGACGCATTGTTTGAAAATACTAACGAACATCAACTGAGTACAAAGAAATGAGCTATTTTTAACAATTAATCACAACAGCGCTCTTCGTACTATAAAATTTAAAAATGAAACACTTGATTAGGTAAACTTGGTTGATTATCTAAATGTCTCCATCACTTTGTCACTCTCCTTCTTTCGATAAGCCTAAAAATCAAAAGTAACAAGTCGTGTCATATCGTCATAACATCTAACTGTATTCACTTTGAGGGAAGAGTGCATCGTTACCCAACTGAAGTCGACAAAGATCAACTACAATAACAATTACAATCATAAGAAATCGGACAGTTCTCGTGTAAAAATAGGTATGTGAAATCACTGGTAAAGCAGTGATTTCAGAGAGAGAGAGAGAGAGAGAGAGAGAGAGAGAGAGAGAGATGATGACCTTAACAATAAAGGGTGGTGAAGGCATTACCAATTATCTAGTTATTATTCTTTCATGAAATGTTTTAATATTCCATATTCGGAGAACTATTTCTTCCAGTTATCTTTAACGAGCTGAAATTAACAGCCTACTTTACTGAAAACAATTAGCCTGTGCTGTTTTATTTATTTATTTTTTTGGGTGGGGGGGGGGTGGTCACTCAAGTAGTACATAAGGATGGTTCTACAAAGTTTGCAGCTCTGACAACTTCAACATACAACAACAGGGTCTTTTTGCAGCTTTATGGACAGACATGAAAGAATAAAACGCCATATTACTATCTTGTTTTCGGTGCGACTTTGCTGTTTGACCACTGGACATTCTGCACATTTACAGTTCTGGACTTTTTTCAGCTCTTCGAGTAAAATTATGAGAACAACGAACACGGTAATCATTACTATTCTTATTTTTCTCGATTACCTTAATAAAATAACTGCGATAACAAACGTCAACAACAGAAATAATAAATAGCACCTTTAAGATCTCACTACCTTCACTCAGTCAAATAACAACTACAACCACAACTCAAAAGGCTACGTAAAACAATTCTAATGACGAAAGGCAATCTAATCAAAATAACAAACATCACGGCACAGACGATTCAGTCACCAACAGCTTTCAGCCAGACCCGCAAACAGAACCATCCAATCTCTGGAGAACAGCAGAACCCTCGTCCCGACCCCGTCCAGGAGAAGGAAAGTCATTTATTACCCTGGTCCCGGCTCCCACACCCCTCCCCCACCTTCCTTGGCACTCGTTGACACACTGGTCCTTTATATCGGGACCCACAACACCCCCATTTATCTCCTTTTTTTGATAACAAAGCCCCTCACCTGTCATCCAATTTCGCCAAGGTAGTGAGGAGTATTTCGTTTTTGTTGGGATAATTTTAGCCTACAGTAGAAACTACACTTAGACTTCGAAGTTCCACTTGGCATTCAAGGATAAAGGTATGGCGAATTAACATGTAAGGACAGGTGGTTCATTGCGCAAGGTAATGAGGATTAATAGTTAAGGAAAGTTGCAAGACAACACATGCAAGTGTAAAGGTAAGACTAATTAACACACTAGGGAGAGTTACATGCTACACAATATTAAAAAAATACATGAAGAAATGATTGACAGGTAAGAAAATAACTCATGCTTATGGTCCAATAGACAATCACAAACATTTGAAGTTTCTAATCATAAATATCTCTTCAGTAAATTTGCATAAACTATAACTGACACCTCAGTTAAAGCAATAACTTCTGAATAATCATACTAATGAAAATTAATACTACTAGAACAATAACCAATAAAAAATTACTTTTAAAATAAACTCAAGTCATATTAATGAAAATTGCTGTCTCATTCAAAAAAATTCACATACACACAAACAAACCAAATGATGATAGAAATCAGAGCTAAAAATTTAATGCAGGAGAAAAGAAAAGAAACTAGTATGTGACGCACCCAGCAGAAAAATTTACATGGAATGGAGGGCTATATATTCCAGTCATAAATGTGAATAAAATTAGCGTAATAAAAAATTGCATTATATTTGTAATTAATGTTTTACGAGATAAATAATATTCCGATACGGTGAAAACGTTATCATAAAGGGTTTCCACACCATCTTGCGAAATATCTTCTCTTGCATAAGATCTCATATTCGGTTATCTAGAAGAGAGAGAGAGAGAGAGAGAGAGAGAGAGAGAGAGAGAGAGAGAGAGAGAGAGAGAGAGAGAGAGAGAGAGAGAGAATGAAATTATCAAGGACAACAGGATCTGAAAAAGCTCATGATTACAAAATCAACCTTTTTACAGATAAACAAAAGAAAACCCCAACTTGATTCGTTTCCATACAAAAAAATAATCCAACTGGTCTTTGCCAGCTTGACAAACACTCCTCACGTTTTCGATAAAGAGAAAACAAGAAATGGAATAAAATGCAGAAGGATAAATTTACGTTAAGAGAATGAATAAAAGAAAAAAATGGGAAATGAAATGCTGAGAATCGGATTAAGAAGAAAAATGAAAATCATTATCTGAAGTTTTCTTTACCTCTGACTTTTTCCCTTTTATTCTGCCTCGCCTGCTAAAGATCTCCCCAAAAAGACGAAGGAAAACAAGACTTCTCTGAAACCATTCAGGCAAATCGAAAGACAATATTAAATCAAAGTAACCGGGGCCACGTTTACAGTTGGAACCTTGAAAAAGCTTATAGATGTGAATACACACTCTGGAATGCAGACTTGCGCTATGCACATCAGGAAAATATTGGATAAGACAGAAATATGACAAAGCACATATTCCAAGAAAATTGAAAATGGAAGAGTACGTATTTCCACTGAAGTGAAATGTCAAGGTAAATAGATAGGGCGCGCGTGTCTGTGCGATTCTGTTACCTATTATTACCAACTCAATATACGTTCTGGTGTGAGTGTGCGCGCGTCCTCTCTCTGGTTCTGATAATCCCGCACCTTCATCCCGAACTGGCATCGATTCCTTCTGTAACGTAAGGCACCGAATGACATGATGTTGCAGTGCCTGCCTGCCTAAACCCCTCTGAATTTAAAGGGTATCGCTACAACGGCATAATGAGATACAACTCGACCCACTTTTCTCCCAGACTCTTGAACGAACGAAGGGTTTCGACAGGATGTATTTTCTCTCTCGCCTTGCAAACATCCCTGCTCCCGCATGCGGCTAACGAGAGAGAGAGAGAGAGAGAGAGAGAGAGAGAGAGAGAGAGAGAGAGAGAGAGAGGGCAACGGTGGGGGAATCCCGGCACTATTTCCTACATTATTCTTCTCTCTATTTCTCACTGCATGAGGCAGCGAAGGTCAAGTGCTTTGGAGAGAGAGAGAGAGAGAGAGAGAGAGAGAGAGGGAGAGAGAGAGAGAGACGAAAAATAACTAACCTTAAGATGGTGATGAATCTAATGATTATAACTTGAATTAACGCAACTGTTTTCACAAAACAGTCAGAATTACTTCGAAAAATAACAAGACAAAAATACGAGGAAAAAAGTAAAAACCTGGGAAAGAGATCTGTTACAATGATCATTTTCTGTCATCCGGCACCCAAGGGATGCTGGGACACTCAATAAAGGTTTCCTTTGGTCTCCAAAGTCCACTTTATCTTTAGTGGCATCCATGGGGGGACATCACTGACTAAATGACCATTACTCCTAAAGATATATTTCGACAATTTCCACTGTGACAGTCCAAGAAAGCATCAATATTTATCACATCGATTTGTTTGTATGAAAAAATAAGGAATTTGAACTACACGTCATCTTCAGTATACCGGAGAGGGAATCAGGAATTCCTTGATTCCTATCTTCATGCCAGATGTTTTTGAATAATTCACAGTTAGACATTTAATAACTTAATAAGAGCAACCGTGCGGGTCGTCAGATTAAATTTGTGACGACGTAACCTTTGAGATTAAATTTGTGTGACGACGTAACCTTTGAGCTTAAACTTCTGTGATGACGTAACCTTTGAGCTTACATTTTGTGTGACGACGTACCTTTGAGCTTACGTTCTGTGTGACGACGCAACCTTTCAGCTTACACTTCTGTGACGACGTAACCTTTGAGCTTACATTTTTGTGACGAAATGACCGTTGAGCTTACATTTCTATGACAACATAACCTTTCAGCTTACAGACTTATTCGTAATCAATCGTAATATTCCTTTCATTCTTTACTCACTTAACATTAAAGCAACCTTGCTCCTGCACTGGACAGGTTAAAGAAACTTGTCTCGTGCATTCTTTACTTTGGAACAACTCCTGCAACCTTTAATTTAAAACAACCTGCCTCCTGCAACCTTTAGATTAAAACAACCTGCTTCCTGCAACCTTCATATCGAAACAACCTGCCTCCTGCAACCTTAAACTTGAAGCAACCTGCCTCCTAAAATCTTTAGATTGAAACAACATGCCTCCTGCAATCTTTAAATGGAAATAACCTGCCTCCTGCAACCTTTAGATCGATACACCCTGCTCCTCCTTCTTTCGAGCTGAAACTCAATTGCTCCTGTTGTACTTCCATGGGATTGGATGTTTCTGCAAATGAGAGAGAGAGAGAGAGAGAGAGAGAGAGAGAGAGAGAGAGAGAGAGAGAGAGAGAGAGATACATTCTGCTCACATCTACTCTCAACTTGGTTTAGCCTATCAACTGACATGGTTTGCCAAAGTGTGAAACTTGTAACCATGACGACTGCAAGAGGCCTCAAGTGCGGCTTGACTATACTAGGATGACAAGAGAGTCCAGAAGTCATCCGAGATGTGGCTACTTCCAGCCTCAGTGGACATAAGGCAGACAAGCCGAACACTTGAAATGAAAACTTTTGATGGAAATGTGAATTTAGGGGATTACACTGATACAGAGGGTCTTAAGGAGATGGAAGAAGATGAGAGTTAGAAGTCTAAAGAAGAAAGGGGCGGTGAAATGCAGGAATGAGAGAGAGAGAGAGAGAGAGAGAGAGAGAGAGAGAGAGAGAGAGAGAGAGAGTAATTCTCTCAGGGTGCCCAAGAGAACTCGACCAAGAGGCTGTTCGTGAGACATACAATGTTTAGGGACACGCTCCCTCCACGCGCATGGTTTTAAGTGCTTGTAAAGGACAATACGTCCTTTAAGGAGTTATGCGGTGGAAAGAAGATAGGTGGCAGTGAAGTTCTCTTTCCTGAGAACTCATAAAACTATAATAAAAGTCAATAAATTGATCATCCACGCTACCACAGTAACAAAATGCACAATTTTTTTTTTACACATAGAGCCTACTTATTTAAAATGTGCTCACTTTACTTAATCTCAAGTAAAGCTAGGCAATCACTATATATATATATATATATATATATATATATATATATATATATATATATATATATATATATATATATATAATCTCAAAAGGTTTTCGATGAGTCATAACCTTGGAACTTGAGCTCTATCTTAGGTGGATGACTACGGCCAAATTTACTCCACGCCGTTTGATTTACTGGGAAATCAAAAATATATATAAATAAATACAATGAAATAAGGTAATATTAATGGTATCAATATCTGTTTCTGTCCCTACACGGGCCTTTTGAATTTTTGAATCGCAAGTTCTAGAGAACCATAACCCTAAGACAGCAACAGTCCTATAAGAAGCTTCGACTGTAGTAGTCGTCTGTTCAGTTTCAGCGGGAAGGCCTCTCATTATGAACGATTTGTCTCGACTTTTAACAACAGCACAATTGTTTGCCATTCAGGAGACGCACACAAAGGGAAAGGCGATTATACGAAGCTTTCAAAGTTTACGCGATGAAGAGGCCTTTGTCCTCTGTGCGCCTCTACATCGGCTCCTGAATTTCTTTTTTTTTTCCTTCTTCCTTGGCCATTTCAAACGCTTTGTGTTGGAAACTAATAGAGTAAATCCGATAAAGATTTCTGTTAGCGCCACATCCAATTACGGAGTCTTTTCCCTGTTCTAGTAGATGGACAAGCTCTCTCTCTCTCTCTATGTATGTGTATATATATACATACACATACATTTATAGACATGTCTGTATGCCAAATCTTATCCTGATAAAGCATATAATAATGCACACAAAGAAATAGCTAATTCAGCATTCTGCAGTTACTCTTCAATCTCAAAAAGATCAAACTAGCATATGAAAACGAAAACGTGAATTATGGCAAAATGGAAGCCTTCCATTGGAAAGTGAAAACCACATAAAACAAACAAATATTTTAAATAATACTTTCAAAATAAAAAATGGAGAGAGGAGAGGAATTTTACACAAACGAGAGCTCTAGGCCTATATATGTCCTTTTAAACCATAAAGCTTTGCATTTTCGTTTTACTTTTCCGAGGTGACTCATCCGCACTGGCACAGTTCAACTCCGGACCTAAGACGATCACTCTTCCTTTAAAAATAAGAGAAAAAAAAAAACCATCAGAGAAGCCGGACTTGAAAATCCGAACATTAAACAAAGCTATAAATCACTGAGGCTCTCGAGTGACTCAGAAAGACTCGGAAAGACTTGCCTGTAGATGAGGCCCAACTGGCAGACACGAACGAACACTTGTTATCGTGGCATCATTAATTAGCAAACCCAAGTGTCATCTTCCTCAAAGAGGGCACAAACGGGGTTTCGAGAAAGGGCAGGTCCCAAATGCGAAGAAAAGTTTGCAGACGGACTCCCAAAGCTTGAACATGAGCAATGCAGTGGGCTAGACTGAGGACCGTAGCCGAAAAAGGGATAAAGAGGGCAAAGGTCGGTGCGCATGCGTGTGGGAGAGGAATAAAAGCTTCGGAATAGGAAAGCAACGAGGATATATTGTGCAAACGGAGATGGTTTCAGCAGTTTAAAAAGGGTCATTCAATTAACCCTCCCCCGTTGCCTGAAGCGATACTTGAAACATTCACACGGGAAACACTACAAATACTATATATACATACCTATACACACTTGTACTTCTTACAGTATCTATACTTAAAGGCCATGTTAAATCGCCTGTTTTCTTCACCTCAGCTGGTTACTCATCGTTCTATTGGAATTAGATTAGATGGTTGAACCGGGTCTCCTACGGTTATTCAAAATAAAACTACAATAATAAATCGATAGTTTTATTAACTATTTTCAGCGATACGAAATAGGTATTACCCAAGTGAACTGAGAAATGTGTTCTCTCCCATTATAGCAATCAATAAAAAACGCCCTCTCTGTACTTCAGGCAAATGTAAAGCGAGAAAAAGAACTACATCAACCGATCAGCGTTAAAACCGAACTCGACGACGGATAAAATCCGACCTCGAGTCACGAGAAATTTAAATCCGCTATATATAAATGTTCCGGTCGTCTCTATTATTGTGTTTCGGACCCTCGCCAATCTGCAATAGCAATGGGAATCGGGTTATACATAGAACCATTGCATTAAATATGTATATATATAATATATATGTATATATATATATATATATATATATATATATATATATATATATATATATATATATATATATATATATATATATATATATACTAGCTGATCAACCAGGCGCTGCCCGAGAAAACTCTGAATGACAAACCCATAAAACTCTCTCTCCAACTCTCCCTCACTCTCCCTATTTCTCCTTCCTAACACCCCCTCTACTTTCTTTCTCTCTCTCTCTCTCCTCCCTAACACCCCCTCTACTCTCTCTCTCTCACTTCCTCTCCCTCTCACTCACTCTCTCCCTTTCCTGTTAGAATACAGTAATTGCTTCAATTACATTGCCCAGCATTTTTGACATTTTATATTTCACCCCTTCTCACACCCTCTTCCTATCGGGGCTGAACTTGGACTTAAAGGGCATAGGGTGTGTCACTATTCATCTCAGCGACCTTGAAAACTATGGATTAGACACTAATATCTGCAATTTTTAACATTTATTTTTCACCCATTCTCACGCCCCTCCCCCCTTCCTATTGGGCTGAACTTGGACTTAAAAGTGCATCGGGAGTGGCACTGTTCATCTCAGCGACCTCGAAAACTATGGATTAGACACTAATATCTGCCGTTTTCATTCATTTTTACATGTCACCCCCTTCCCACCCCGACCCCTTCGGTGCCAGTGATGTCTTACCCCCACAGTATTCTTGTATACCAAATTTGGTTGAATCTGCTCAATGCGTTTCAGAGTTATGTTGGAACATACAAAAACACTTACATACATTACATACATTTATTTATATATATATATATATATATATATATATATATATATATATATATATATATATATATATATATATATATATATAATCATAAATATACACACTCACATCGAAGTTGTTCCCTACCTTATACTTGTTATGGTCACTTTGTGTATAATGTGGAATTCACTTGCGAGTAATTTTTCCTTTTTAGTCCATTCGCATGGCAAAATATTAACGAGTAAGTTTGTGAGTTCGTCTTTTAAAATAATAACTTACCTAATTCACTGACCTGTTTATTAGTGAGTTCATTTGTAAGTTAATGACTCACCTAATAAGCGCAAATTCAAATGAGGGTTTCCCTATCACTAACATGCGGAGTTTCTGTGATCTTTACTTTGGAGATTGAAATAATGAATTCCCTATATGTATGACAAGAGGATATTCCTTAAAGCGCATAATCCACTTTTATTCCAGTATCTCGATTCTGGACAGGGAATGCAAACAAGACAACGGCAGCGACCCGCCAGGAAATATAGCGAAATGTTTACGCATTATCAAGAGATTTATGTCCATGATGCCGACGAGAGTATAAACACACTGCAACGGAAAAGAGAGGAAAAATCTGATTTTCTCTACAAAAGAGAAAAAATTCCCGGCGCGTCATCGAAATCAATTTTGATGCACTGAGGAATATTTGTTTTTTTAATGACACTGAATATCAGAATTTGAGGGTAATCCAAACTACACTACTATAATTACGACCAGATGTTTAGGTAACAAGTTCATTAGCCTCTCTTGTTTACATCTTCACAGGTAAACTTCATAAATCCCTCATCAACTTCAACGCCTCAACGTCAACATCATCACCATCGTCATCAGCATCCGCATCTTCATCAACATGTATGGTTTAGATCCCTTCAACAAAGAATCTTATCTCGCTGCTTGTCTTCCGCAACAACACTTGAAGAGTAACAAGTGTGTTAAGTGCCACTTGCTGCAAGCACGACAGAGAGAGAGAGAGAGAGAGAGAGAGAGAGAGAGAGAGAGAGAGAGAGAGAGAGAGAATGGTATTCTCGTTCTAGGACCTTACAGAACACCAAACTCGATTCTTCAACACTTGTAGAAGAGACTGATCGTGGAGGAACATAAAATGCCAGTTAGTGCCGGCAATCTGACAGTTACCAGGCTGGCCCACGGCCCACTGCTAATTGGCACGCATGAAATAGCTTCATAACTCTCCTTCCAGCTTCGGGTGCGCCCCTCGGGTGTCCGAAAGGGTAAACCGAACGTGCGCTCAAATATACAATGTGTCCCTTTTCATACCACTCACGCGAGGCATCCCGAGAGAGAGAGAGAGAGAGAGAGAGAGAGAGAGAGAGAGAGAGAGAGAGAGAGAGAGAGAGAGAGAGTATTCGTAAACGCCATGACAGTAATTAAGAAATACAACAATGGTCAAAGAATGTGCTTCAATGGGTAAGAAAAACAGAGCTTTGTGAATGCCATTGAGGGTCACGAGTTGTCTGAACGGGTTCAACCAACAACAATGAACAATGACCGAAGATTTCATGTCACAGTCTCGCCCACTCTCCAAGGAGAAACTGTATGCATCATCCACCTCGACGTTACGCAACTTGCATACAATGAAAACTTCAACAAGCATTGTTTTCCTAGCGATTGTACAAACTGATGAGGAAAGTATTATGCACCTTCTACTGCGTGTTGTGACAGCTCTCGAACGTAGTCTGCTTACAACGCTGTCATAATTATTCATACTTTGTTGCAATTCTCTCTCTCTCTCTCTCTCTCTCTCTCTCATACAGACATAAGAGGCCACGGCCACTGTTCGTGGCTGATTTAACACAAACAAAAAGTAATGATAGTCTTCTGGCAAAATAGCATCCTTATTGCTATCCAATGATATCATACCCAAAGGGAGAATTTCATAAAACGAGGATGTTCAACCAACAGTAAAATTGTTTTCCATATTTACTTACTACGATATGACTGAACGTATGTAAGTATGTATGCATGTATGTATAAAATTATAATTATGTGATCATTCAAATAAGATATAGACGCGAAGAAACAGCCACTGATGTAAACAACCCATCATTCACGCTTGAATGAAAACATATAATAACGGCATTCACATTTTTTCCAACCTTATACAAAGACAACACTGTGACGTAAAAAGGGGGAACTGTGTGAATGGGCGATAAAGGGAAGGAGACATAAAAGAAAGAGGAGAGGGGCGAGGTGGGGGAAGGAGGAGAATATATGAGAAAGAATGAAGATACTGTGGCATTCCATCCCTTTCCCCTTCCCCTCCCCTCCCTCCTACCTCCCCTTTTCGAAGGTAACGGATGAGGACGCCATCAAGTGGAATACGAGGCATGGAATGACCAATTTCTATAGAATACTATATTCTATAAACCTCGGAAATGACCGTCTGTCGCCGCACATCAAGAAGACCCAGTTTTCCCTTTTCTTTCGATGAAAGAATCGGTTGTTACTCCCTAGGTAGACCCGATGGTTCACTCCTTTACTCCTTCCTGTGAGGGTCCAAATAGATTCCCTACTTTTCCCCTTACTGAGAAGGCCCAGAGTGGTTCCCTCCTTTTCCCCTCCCTATGAAAGCCCAGAGTGTTCCCTTCTTTTTACCCTGCCTAGGAAGGTCCAGAATGGTTTCTCTTTGTTCCCCTTCCTAAGAAGGCCCAGAGTGGTTTCCTCCTTTTCCCCTTCCAATGAAAGCTCAAAGTGTTCCCTCCTTTTTACCCTTGCCTAGGAAGGTCCAGAATGGTTTTCTCTTTATTCCCCTTCCTAAGAAAGCCCAAAGTGTTCCCTCATTCTTACCCTTGCCTAAGAAGGTCCAGAATGGTTTACTCTTTGTTCCCCTTCCTAAGAAGGTCCAAAGTGGTTCCCTCCTTTTCCCCTTCCTATGAAAGGCCAAAGTGTTCCCTCCTTTTTATCCCTGCCTTGGAAGGTGCAGAATGGTTTCCTCTTTGTTCCCCTTCGTAAGAAGGTCCAGAATGGTTCTTTCCTTTTCCCCTTCCTAAGGAAGGTCCAGAATGGTTCCCTCCTTTCCTCCTTCCTAGGATGGTCCAGAGAGATACACCCCTTTTTACCCTTTCCCTCGGTTATCCTGTCCACCAAAAAGAACTAAAGGAGGAAGGTTTATAATATGAAAGATAAAAACGTTCTAATTCTAAAACGGTTAATTTCCAACATACTTCTGGAAGATTTTCTACAGGTAACAATTTTCTGGTTCCAGATTCAAAATTAATGACCGCCTATATATGCCTCTAAGAAGAAAGAACATGCATGCTCTACTTTCCCGTCCTACTCTATTACAGGTATCAAAGCATCCTCTACCAGGGGCCGATGGGACGGGAAAACTATAACCTTATCTAGCCTTGCCCTGACAATAAAAAGAATGACAAAGTAAATGGGAAAAACAGAGCAACTTCACCTGGCGTGCATTTGCCAATGATCAGCTCATAGGGTTAAATTTATCCTCCATGATTATCCCTTGAGCGAAGTCAGTTCTCGAAGAGAACTTTTTAATGACATAAAGTTTGTCCAGAACTTCTGAGAAAGGCAAGATGATTCGCAACATCTGACAAATAACGTCAAAACGAATGTGGGAGCGGAAACCAACTCCCAAGTGACAAATCCTCTCGTTATCTGCAAGGCAGTAGGTTATGTACGTGTTATTCTATGAACATGGTAATTTTACGAATATATGAATTTTATAAAAATGAATAACAGGTATTTTGTAAAGATACAATGCAATGGCATAATTGCCTGAAAAAGACTGAAACATATAGAAAACAAAATACTAAAAATCATAATAATATTAAACAACAGCAAGATCCCGTGCTGGCATGTGTGCCCACCCCTACATAACTTATTCTGGGAAATTTTAGCAATTCTACATACTGAATTTTGTCAGTACCCTACATACTAAAACAACTAAATTAATGCAATTACTATGTACTGCATGATCCATTCATTTGAACATATATTGCTAAACTCTAAGAAACTATAGTGATGTGAGTATAATTTCACTCAGAACTCTAGCACTACATTTACAAATGCATACAGAGAGAGAGAGAGAGAGAGAGAGAGAGAGAGAGAGAGAGAGAGAGAGAGAGAGAGAGAGGGGTTGGATTTCCTTTGAATAAAAGAAAAACTCGTTATGATTAAGACGGGATGCCGCTATACATCATGGCATATGATTAAGAACAGGTCACGTTTTCCGTACCCTCTCCTTTTCCTGGGAGAGAGAGAGAGAGAGAGAGAGGGGGGGTAGGGGTTACCACTCAGTATGTATCTAGAGGAAGGGAGGGAACAGAGAGAGAGAGAGAGAGAGAGAGAGAGAGAGAGAGAGCAACGTGTTGCCACAACACAGTGTCTTACGGAATATGGGACTCTCGTGTCTTAGGTTACCCGCGGTGTATAGTCTTTCCAGGCGTTCGTTTTCATGGGTCCTCTTGGCTCGATGCGCTGCTACGTTTTAGCCATTGCTCTAGAGTCTAGTATCTACTTATTTGATTGATGTTGTGATAAATGGCTTTATCATTACTAGTGAAATTGTCTCAGCATCATCATCATTATAATGACAATTGTTAATGCTTCTATCATTATCATCAACATTATCACTTTTATCACAGTCGTCACAACCATCACCATTTCTATCATCAACTACAATTTCTACTGTAATCTTCATAATTACTTTCACCATCAACTTTAAACAAGATAATACTAAACCTAAGCTTTTTAAGCCATGGCATGTTTCCTTAAATAATCCCCTTAAAAACAACAAAGATTCATATCAAAAGTGATGAAGAAGATCTATAACGATAGTGGCGAAGGTGACGATCATGCGTCCCTGGTCTCTGTGTGAAGAGCCTGTTATACTTGGACTAAGAACATGACGTACCGTACTTAGGGAACAGCCAGGCTTCACGTGACCAACTTGACTAACGTCATTTGCAAATTGCAGTCATTCTTAAGCTGCATTATTATTATTATTATTATTATTATTATTATTATTATTATTATTATTATTATTCAGAAGATAAACACTATTCATATAGAACAAGCCCACAGGGAACACTGACTTGAAAGCCAAGCTTCCAAAGAATATGGTGTTCATTTGAAAGACGTAACAGAAGGTAATAGGAAATACAGAAGGCAGAGGCCATTTATTAGAAAAGAAAAATATAAGGTGACAAATTAATAAGAAAAAAATATATAAAAATGTAGGTAAATTATTAAAACACAAAAAGAATTGTTGAGGTTCATACGAAGATGCAATGCAGTAGTAAGTCAAGAACTACATCTCAATTAATCGTAAGGGAGGGAAATGATTATATCAAACATCTAAGCCAAAGACAATATTTCTCGAGATAATACATTCGAGCCTGATCCTTTGGCAATTATATTTTGGCAAGGTGAAAGGAGCGTGGGTGATTCCCAACAATATTCTATTAATTTGTCAACTGTCGAAAGGCACGACTCAATAAAATTACCCAAAACTTTGAGAAAAGGAAACAGAGGAAGACATATTTATATATCAAAAACGAAGAGTGACTTTCATGAAAGAGAACATATACGGAGGAGAGAGAGAGAGAGAGAGAGAGAGAGAGAGAGAGAGAGAGAGAGAGAGAGAGAGAGAGAGAGAGAGATATTAACATCATTAAAACACCGGCAGAAAGAACAGATTAGGTACATATTCTCTCTCTCTCTCTCTCTCTCTCTCTCTCTCTCTCTCTCTCGGAAATTAATGTAACGATGGCTGCCAAAGACAGTAACTGCAAAACTTCACAAGAAATGGGTCATAACGTAAAATTTAAAGCCCAGCTTATGAAACTAGTATTCACAGTAAGAGACTTGCAAGTGAGAGGAAGGTGAGGTCTCTCCACTCAAACTTAAACCCAAAATACACGGAAGAAAAAAAAACTGAATGAAGATGAAATCGAGCAAAGCCTTACACCTGTAAACAAATCCATTAATTAAAAGACCGACTGAAACCACCAGCCGTATAAATCACAACGGGTTGACATCTCCCGTCTCTTATGCCAAGAGCTCACCCGCCTTCTTCAGTAAGGGTCTTGGCTGATATGTGCAGTCTGACAGCACGTACTTACTGTAAACTGACAAAGTACCGTGAGTTGCTCTAATAACCAGGAAACAGTAGAGAGGATAAACTGATAAGGACATGTAAGCAAACACATACACTTGTACGTAGAGTATGTATGCATGTTTGTACGAATGTGTAAATTATATATTGTATATATGTACACACTGTATATATATACATACTGTATATATATTATATATATATATACATATATATATGTATATATACATACATATACAAATACATATACTCACACACACAATACATATAATAACGGGTTCGGTCCTGATGAGTCAGAAATATATATATATATATATATATATATATATATATATATATATATATATATATATATATATATATATATATATATATATATATATTTACACTCATTCAAACTAAGTTAATGGCCACGAGGAAAGTACGAGAAAGCAAGATATTTTGCTTGTACTTTAAGGGATTTTAAAGCAAACTACAAACAACAAAAATAAGGAGATAAAAAGTAACTCAGTCTTACCAAAATGCAACTGATATATCAAAGGGGTGTTATGCATACAGAGGTCACTGTCTTATAGGTTGACCTTCAAATGAGAAACAGCTGACCTGAATTAACCCAGGTGAAGGCCAACGCCATTAAGAAGAACTACTGAAAGTCTTCATAGTTTCTCTTGTAAATCTCTTTCTAACAACTGCAGAATGGGATCAAGGACATACAGATCTGTAGACTTCAATTAATAGACCTGGACAGAGGACTGATTGATCCCATAGTATTATAAAACAATTACATAATACTGCCTCAAGAAAAACATACCTTTGGCCCCACTCAGGAAAACATGTTTTAAGCTGACTTAAAACATACTATAGAAATAGTATGCATATACTAGTTATATACCCCTTTGATATTATCTGCCTTTTGATGAAAGAGAGTTATTGTTATTTTCTTTTCCTAGTATATTTACTCGTAGTTTTACTTTAAAGGCAAAGGGTAAAGGTCTCGCAGTCCTGTTAGCCCTGTAATCAGCTAATATATTACATCACGTTTTAATTTCCTTCACACACATACGTAAATTCATGCATGATACATTACATATAGATGCATACAAGGTCTAAAGACCTTAGATATATATATATATATATATATATATATATATATATATATATATATATATATATAAATAAATAAATATAATACACACATATAGGAGGCAACCGAGTCCTTTATATTTGCCAAAAATAAAAGGAGGAAGAAAAAGTGGGAAATTAATCAAATGAAATGCATCCCCGTGCGACAAGTAGATTAAAAAGGGACGAGTCGAGTTGAGGGGGGAAAAAAGGTAAAAGGAAAAAAAGGAGGGAAAAGAAACAGGGAAATGGCGAAGGTAAGCGGTGGAGTAAAAGCAAAATTGCATTAAGAGAGAGAGAGAGAGAGAGAGAGAGAGAGAGAGAGAGAGAGAGAGAGAGAGAGAGAGAGAGAGAGCAATCACTTTAGAAGTCCCTGCGAAGATAATTAAGTAATTCGATTGCTTGCATATTCTCGTTCTACTCTTAAACTATGCAGATACAAATAAAAATCTTAATTATGATCTTCTACAGTATTGCACTTATATATGTGTGTATGTATATATACACAAACATATACGAGTATATATATACATATATATAAACATAATTATGTGTATATATATATATATATATATATATATATATATATATATATATATATATATATATATATATATATATATATATATATATACCTGTATTTATACATACCCTCCTGTAGAGCAATCGTAACGCGTAAGGAGAAACGACAAATCAATCGCCTCGCTCAACAGATGTCCATAAAAAAGAAACTTTCTTTGGTCATGATTCCAAAAAATATAATTCTTTCAGCGATTACAGTAAAATATAAAATAAAATTTCTTAACTAAAGATATATATAAAAGAATACAAGATATAAACATCTATAATAAAAGGGTGAATCATCACCAACGTATCATAGTTTTTAATTCGTTAACATTAAGAAATAAAATAATGCCAACGCAATCGCAATGACGTCACAAGCTAAGCGCAAAGGAAACGTATATCACGCGATATGCGCTAACAAAATAAAACATAAAAAACAAAAACAAATGAACTATTGAAAGCCCTCCCTCTCCTGATGCTTCTCTATATAGCCACACCTGAATTCCTCCCTTAAGAAATGATTACGACAGATTCTCTCTCTCTCTCTCCCCCAATCTTTGATGTGCGCGTTGCGACAACATCACCTAACCTGATCAATAAATTTTGGGGAGAGATAGAGGCAGGCATCCCTCAGGATTTATTAGGCAGTAGATGCACCCCGTATTCATTATCTGTAGCATCACAAGCAGCTACATCAACATCGCCCTAATAATAATAATAATAATAATAATAATAATAATAATAATAATAATAACAACGCAGGAGACAAAAACTCATATTGTGTTGTTTTGTTTAAGTATATGATCGTGATATTTCTGTAATTTTCTTATAACATACTTAAAAACTAAACCAAAAGGTTTTCTTCGCCTCTATCTGTCAGACCGTGATTAATTGTATGCATATAACAACAACAACAACAACAACAACAACAACAATAATAATAATAATAGAATAGTAAGAGAAGGAGAACCAACCTAAGCATGGCATGGATTGACGACAAGAAACCTTCGACATGATACCGCACACGTGTCTAATAGAATGCCTGAAAATATATGGGGCAGAGGAAAACACCATCAGCTTCCTTAAAAATACAATGCGCAACTGGAATACAGTACTTACAAGCTCTGGGATAAGACTAGCAGAGATTAACATCGGGAGAGGGATCTTTCAAGGCGACTCACTGTCCCCACTACTCTTCGTAGTAGCCATGATTCCCATGACAAAGGTACTGCAGAAGATGGATGCTGGATACCAACTCAAGAAAGGAGGCAACAGAATTAACTATCTGATGTTCATGGACGACATCAAGCTGCATGGTAAGAGCATCAAGGAAATAGATACCCTAACCCAGACTGTGTGGATTGTATCTGGGGACATCAGGATGGAGTTTGGAATAGAAAAATGCGCCTTGGTCAACATGCAAAAATGCAGAGTAACAAGGACTGAAGGGATAAAGCTACCAAACGGGAATAGCATAAAACACAGATGAGACAGGATACAAATACCTGTGAATAATGGAAGGAGAGGATATAAAACATCAAGAGATGAATGACACGATCAGGAAAGAATATATGCAGATACTTAAGGCGATACTCAAGTCAAAACTCAACGCCGGAAACATGGGCAGTACCAGTACTCAGATACAGCCTAGGAGTAGTGGAGTGGACGAAGGCTGAACTCCGCAGGATAGACCAGAAAACTAGAAAACACATGACAATACAGAGCAAATACAGACAGACTATACATAACACGAAAGGAAGGCGGGAGAGGGCTACTACATAGAGGATCAATAACATCGAGAGCAGAGCACTTAGGCAATATCTGAAACCAGTGAAGATGAGTGGCTATGAGTGCAAGGGAAGAAGGACTGATAAAAGTAGACGAAGACCCAGAAATATAAAGAGACAGGAAAATGAAAACAGAACAGAGGAAAGGCAAAAATAAACCAATGCACGGACAGTACATGAGACAGACAAAAGAACTGGCCAGCGATGAAACATGGCAATGGCTGCAGAGGGGAGAACACAAGATGGAAACAGAAGGAATGCTAACAGCGGCACAAGATCAGGCCCTAAGAACCAGATATATCCAGAGAACAATAGATGGAAATAACATCTCACCCATATGCAGGAAGTGCAATATGAAAGACGAGACCATAAACCACATGGCAAGCGAATGTCCGGCGCTTGCACAGAACCAGTACGAAAAGAGGCATGATTCAGTAGCAAAAGCCCTCCACTGGAGCCTGTGCAAGAAATACCGACTAGCTTTCAGTAATAACTGGTACGAACACCAACCTGAGGGCATGACAGAAAACGATCAGGCAAAGATCCTCTGGGACTATGGTACCAGAACAGATAGGGTGATACGTGCCAATAGACCAGACGTGACGTTGATTGACAAAATCAAGAAGAAAGTATCACTCATTGATGTCGCAATACCATGGGACACCTGAGTAGATGAGAAAGAAAGACAGACAATTGATAAATATCAAGACCTGAAAATCGAAATAAGAAGGATATGGAATATGCCAGTGGAAATTGTACCCATACTCATAGGAACACTAGGCACGATCCCATGATCACTGAAAAGGGATCTGGAAAGACTAGACACCGAAGTAGCTCCAGGACTCATGCAGAAAAGTGTGCTACTAGAAACAGGGCACATAGTGAGAAAAGTGATGGACTCATAAGGAGGCAGGATGAAACCCGGAACCCCATACTATGAAAACCACCCAGTCGAATAGGATGACCGTGATAGACAAAAAAAAATAAAAAAAATAAATAATAATAATAATAATAATAATAATAATAATAATAATAATAATAATAATAATAATAATAATAATAATATCGTGGAAGAAGATCCCCTTTGAAGAAAACTTTGTTGAAAAGAATGGCCATTCTTTTCAACGAAATAATAATTTTCTTGTAATCCGAAATATTTACCAAAAGATTATTTGAGTTAAAAATATAAGGACGCTATTTGCAGAGAATCTAAATACGAAAATAAATTTGTCAAGCCTCTTCACCGCTGTCTACAAACAGTTACAATTATTATGATGTTCACATTCAATCGCGTCAGTGATTAAGTCATTATCAGTATTCCTTCAATTCTCATTGAGTACTGGCCTGACCTTTCTCCTAAATAAAAACAATAACCAAGCAATGGATACAAGTGCCTGAAGACAGAGAGAGAGAGAGAGAGAGAGAGAGAGAGAGAGAGAGAGAGAGAATCACTTCAGCACGTATACACAAGCGAACGATCAGTGATACAACAAGGAGCGCTCAACAAAAGAGCTGGACTCCATTACGGTAAGAACTCCATAAAGGAAAGGAAAGGAAAGGAAAGGAGAGAGAGAGAGAGAGAGAGAGAGAGAGAGGGATAAGACCGACCGACCCACCAACCACAAGAGGCAGACAAGAAACGCCAGATAACTGAACCGAAAACTTTTTTTCCCCTCCCCCGAAACTTTCTGTTGGAGTTGGTTAGACTTCGACTGAAAAGTTCATGTTTTCGTTTCCTCTTATTTATTTCTTATCATCTGCTACAAACAATTCTCCGAAGGCGAACGGCCGTAAGAAAAGTCAAACTTTCTGCGGCTTTTGCAACCGAAACAGGGAGTTATTGCTTCGCAAATAAGACGGTTTTCGTATTCGGCAATTTTCTTTCAGGAAAAGGGCACAGCGCTAATATTACACCTCTATCAAAATTGGCAGGTTGCATCGTTGCTTTAACAGAAATAATCTTACTGACGTAATCGGCAGCAGGATACATTACAATATACGGAAAGAAGAAAAAAACAATGAAAACGTACGCAATGGAAATTATTCAAATTTGCAATGGGAATGACTAATACTATTACAGACAAGAAATATGACAAGTTCTTTGGTAAAATAAACACGCTCAAAAAATAAGGGACAGCTTAAAAAAACAGCAACGAATAAAGTAATAAATAAAACCAATCAAATAACAGTAAAAGGCCATCGATGTAAATCAGAAATTAGGGCGCCTAAATATACGGAGAAATGGCAATCAAAGTTTTAGATTAAATCAATAAAAAAAATCATCAATAAAACTAGAAATAATTGGAATGAACATCACGAAACTTCAAATTTGCATTCATCTCTCCATACCGTTGCCATCGTTAAATCTAGAGCTGGAATAATGCCTCGATACGAACATAAAATCCTCTTTATGAGGCCGATTCCAACCTTTCAGCAATTAAAATACAATTGTGCAAACAGCTCTAACTGGGCATGAAGTTGCTTCATCACCAGTAAATAAAGTATGCATACATGGAAACTGACTTATGGATTCAAATATACTTTATTTTAATAGCGCCGGGCTTCTGCAAAACTGCAAGGGATTCTACGAAGCATACCCGGCCGCCCCTTTTAAAGGAAAATGATCATGTGTATATATGTATGTGCATATATATATATATATATATATATATATATATATATATATATATATATATATATATATATATATATATATATATATATATATATATATATATGTATATATATAATATACATATATGCATATATAGTGTATATATATATATGTAATATATAATACATGTGTGAGTGTGTGTATGTATTTATGTATGTATATATATATATATATATATATATATATATATATATATATATATATACATACATATATATATATCTCCACACACTCACAGATACATAAGATACTTCATACCACTGGCACGTCAGGAAAACAGACGCGTTTAAGAAATCCTAGCCTGAAAAGATTCTGGAGGGAAAACTAGCGAAATCTCCGAAAAATAGCGGAACGACGGTCGAAAGAATTACTGTTGCCCGAGAGAGCAGGCGAGATTAAGGATTTTTACGCTCAGAATTCTACGAATTCCCCTGCTGGATTCAGCAGAAACGACAGAGCGTGGGTCACCTCCTTTCTGCTTTCATAACAAAAATCGCCCACCACCCTCACAAAAATTATTAATAAAAAAAAAAAATAAATAAATAAATTGACGGTAGGAAGTATCCGCAATAAAAGTAATCAGTATCAGTCACAGTAGTAACTATTTAAGTATAGATGTAGTAGTTGTAAACTAAAGAGTAATAATAATGCAGGAACTTTGCAGTATTCACAAATTACCACTAAAAGTATTATTATCATTATTATTCAGAAGATGAACCCTATTCATATGGAACAAACCCACAGAATATGGTGTTCATTTGAAAAGTACTGTAGTAGTAATAGTAGCAGTAGTCGTGATAGCAGAGGAAATTACTGTAGATTTTTAACATTATATAGTAAAAAAAAAATACTGCATTAAAAGTAATTATAAACTAAATAGTGCCTTGATGATTTCTTCAACTTCGGTCTGATGGCAAGTTCTCTTCTCTCTTCTCTCTCTTCTTCTTTCTTCTTTCTTTCTTTCTCTTCTCTCTCTCTCAAGACTTCTCGAACGATTCATCAAGTCAACTTTTAAACTGTTCAATGAGTGAGGGTCACTTACGACACGATTTCGGATATCAAGGACGATACCAACATCCACTAAGCCACTCACGACACAATGAGAGAGAGAGAGAGAGAGAGAGAGAGAGAGAGAGAGAGAGAGAGAGAGAGAGAGAGAGAGAGAGAGAGGTGGGGGGGGGGTTAACAAGATATGAATGAAAAAAAATATGAAAAGTTTAACGTTCTTAAAAAGGATGCAAAACATTTAAGGTGTTAATGTGAAGGGAAAAAAATCGCATTTTCACATGATAGTGAACAAAATACTTTGGAAAAGAATAGTGACATGAAAATGAAAAGCCAAATTACAAAAGCATATCTGCTTTAGTATGCTAGAAACGTTTCTTTTATACACAAGACTAATTAAAATTTAACATTTTATCAATTTATTTATTCATTGAACTTATTTTTTTCTTTTCTAATAGCTGATCTCTTCTTTCTGTATTTCCTACTACCTTCTGGTGCTTCTATCAAATGAACACCATATCCTTTGGGAGCTTGAATTTCAAGTCAGTGGCCCCTATGGGATTGTTCCATGTGAATAGGGTTCATCTTGTGAATAACAATAATAATAACAAAAACAACAAAAATTGTGAGGGAATTTGCATATGCATTGGCGAAAAACTTTTAAAAATAACGTTATAAAACTTCCCGCATCAAATTTCCGTTTTGCATTTGCTGGCACAAACTCACTCGAGCAATTTCGTCACCCAGTTAATTTGCACTGTCGTTTTTGCCAACTAAAGTGTGAGGCTGCTCAATAATCGCATGAACAAAAACTAAATCCTTCACACGCAATATCGCTCTTGGAATATTTGGCACGGAAGTGTGTATGTATGTATATATATATATATATATATATATAGTATATATATATATATAGAAAAGGATATATATATATATATATATATATATATATATATATATATATATATATATATATATATGTATATTGACCTTTTTACCTTTCGGAGAGCCTGGCTTTAGAAATGTAAAGCCTTCCCTGGTTTCTCGTTATGTAATTACTAAAGGTAAAACTCGCTGCAGTGAATTAAGTTAATAAGTCACCACAAGATATTCTTCATGTGTGAGAGAGAGAGAGAGAGAGAGAGAGAGAGAGAGAGAGAGAGAGAGAGAGAGAGAGAGAGAGAGAGAGAGAGAGAGCGCATACGATTATAAATGGCAAAGAATCCTTTGCCAATTACTGGAGGAAAGATAAGGCTCAGACCAGATGATGAAAATCCCGAACAGTGCACAGGTGTGCCACTCATACTCAGCACAGAGCTCTCCTTTATTTTTAACTTCATTTTGACTCCTTAGAAGTCAACCCATGAAAGAGGAGTCAAAATGAAAAGAAACGACTTCTTTTATCAAGCTGCTGCCACTTAGCTTCCCAACCCACACTGAAACACTTGGGCCAACAACCGTTTAAGACACATCCTCTCTCTGTCTGTAACTCCTGAATAAACAGAAGTAGTACTTGCCGACTTCCTCGACGAGACCATCTCAAATTACCAATAAGGGGGTTAATGATTATCTCGCTGCTCTCCCCTGTGTTAGAAAGAGTTCATTTTATAAAGCTGCACTTGACGCGGTCGTCAAGTTCGCGAGAGGGCAAAAAAGGTCAACTTCAAAATTACAGTAAAAATAAAAATTCAGTCTGTATACCCTTAAGGCTGACTCCTGAGAAAAAACGGGACAACTGTCACTACCGTATTCATCCTTGAACTGCTAAATCGGAAGTGAATCTAATGCAGTAACTTCCGCAACATTGCGACCTCGCCTCACACAGCGATAGACCAGAGTTCAATCCCACGGAGGGGACACCACTTCAGCTCCTTCCTGAAAAAATCTCTTGTATATCTTCTGACCTGCGTAGTGGATTATTTACCGGGTGGTTAGTCAACTTTGTTCAGCCGCAGGGAGGGTGAAAAAACGGCACGTGGCCAACAATATCATATCTTAAAATTGCCAAGAAACTGGAAGGTTAGTAAATTATACTTCTCAAAATTGCCAAGAAACTGGAAAGTTAACAAATTATATATATATATATATATATATATATATATATATATATATATATATATATATATATATGTATATATATATATAATATATATATATATATATATATATATATATATATATATATATATATATATATATATATATATATATATATATATATATATATATATATATATATATATATATATATATATATATATATATATATATATATATATCTTAACAAAATATAAATAAATATATATATATATGCAAACAGAAAAAATGAGTATATAAACACCAGGCTTACAACTCCATAAAATACCTCTGATATAAAAAAAGCGCGTTAGAAAGTGCTTCCCATGGGCCCTGTCCCACCTAAATTCCCCCAAAATCAAGAGCACCAGCAAATGCAATTACAAACGCACCAGGTACCATTCGCACCCAATTAAACACCAGCAACTTTCATACTTCGCAGAACTTTCATTATGAAAGCAATTAACCCCGACCGTATTCACCTGCCCTCCGTTCATTTCACGAAGAAAGCCCACGGAAATTCCCAGACCCTTGGCTGTTGCCGAAATATGGAGGGGTGTTTAGTTGAGAATACATTTGGCTTCTTGTATTACTATGTTCGACAGTTTTATATAGCATATATCACTTATCGATCTTTTGCCCTAGCACGTGTGTGTGTTTATATATATATATATATATATATATATATATATATATATATATATCTATATATATATATATATATATATATATATATATATATATATATATATATCAATATCTCATGTTGACCAAATTCCCAAAAATCACTACCTATAAATGGAAGAAATTAACTTTTAGTAAAGAATGAAAAACTGAATATTATAGGAACTTTTATGTAGTCATAAGCTCACCAAGGAAGAATCTGAATTTGTTTTTCATTTAAAGTGAACTTTCTCTCCGATTTCTTCCCGGTTGAAAGAAAGTATGATCTTAGTCAACTGCGTCTGACAAAAATTCACTAAATACCAGTCTACGCCTGCTCACGCTAATGGTGACACTCCATCACACTACCACTGTTCACTGTTCATGATTTTTGCATCGCGTGCATGGCTGATGGTAAAAACATTCTGAGGCTTAAGGACAATGCGGAGCAAAGGCCTGATATATTTCAAATATTTAGGGATTTATAGATGATTAAAAAAGGTTTTCAAATACCTCAGGAAATTTCTGATACAGAATTGAAAGATACAGTACATAAAAACCAGGCAGCCTTCGATAAAACCTTTTTTTTATATTAAAAGTATTGCAAAACGATGGCAAAAAATGTTTAAATCTACCGTAAAATTATTTCTTTTGCAACACTGAAAATATTTGGAAAGTTATTTTTTTTTACAATACCTAAAGTATTGAGGACCGTTTTTATCATATTATTTTTATTTTTTTTTTCAAGTTAAAAGTACAAGGCAACACTTCGCAATACAATAAAAGTAATTCATTCTCACCAAAAGGGATCAATGTACGCAAGTCAACCAAACACTAACATTTCGCTTTATCAACTTGAAATCACAGACGAATTAAAATAAAAATGACGTTAGCGATTCAATGATCGGCTGCACCCGTTAGTCTGACTCCCGACCAATCGCTGTCATCGCGTGACCTTTCGTTTGACCCCTGAAGGTCGAACCCTTTGATCTGCGCGTGACTGAGTCAAGTGACCAAAACCATCGTTCGAATGCATCGGAAACTTTGATCGTTTACCCTTTTTTGCAGGGAGAATCGTCCGGGAACAAGTGCAAGCTCGTTGCAACGTTATGCAGGGAACAAGAGAACACTGCAATGTCCGGGAACAAGATCTGGCCGCAGTTTCCGGAAGGGAGAACAGGGAAGTTGTTCCTTTTGTGCTTGTTGCAAGAACAACGGAACAGAGTATTGCGAAACGATCATAAGGGAAAGGGGCTTGTGGAAAGAGAGAGAGAGAGAGAGAGAGAGAGAGAGAGAGAGAGAGAGAGAGAGAGAGAGAGAGAGAGAGATCTAGCTGAAATATATCTCGTACAGTCAGATTCAGTCCGAGTTGCCAAAGGAGTTGGATAAAAAATATATGAATAATTTTAGAGAGAGAGAGAGAGAGAGAGAGAGAGAGAGAGAGAGAGAGAGAGAGAGAGAGAGAGAGAGAGCTGCATGAACTGTTTCTCGTACAGTCAGATTTAGTCTGAGCTGTCAGAGATGTGTGAATAGAAGATACATGAAAGATTCTATGAAAGGGTCTTCATTTGTGGTCTACGAGCTGCCCTTTAGTGAAATAATGAAGTTATGGTAACAAGAAGAAAATATATGAAAATCGTTTTCTTTGTGAAATAACAAATACGAAAAAAATAAAAAAGTTTAAGGGGGGATGATGATATTACAATAACAAAAGAAACAATAACACTTTTAAAAAAGTTGTCTTTGGCCAAATATAAAAAATAAGCACTACAACATCCGAGTAGAGGAATACCTTTAAAAACGCTCAACTGCAAGTGACCGCTCTCATGGTATTTCTTTCATATCTGGTCCAAAACAGTTAAATCAAAGGATTTGTATACCGTATCGGTGAAACTGAAAAGGGCGGAGGAGAAGACGTTGCCTTTGTCAAAACAAAAAAGTAATAATAAAAACTGGAAAAAATTGGTTGGTTACATCTCGAATAAAAAGGGGAGATATTATCACTTCAGGAGAAAGAAATGCGAGCAGAATATCTTTCCAAAATATTCGATTAGTTTATTCCTCGTGTCCCAAAAAATTCTTGGGTACACTTCTTCATGACCATGTAAATACTAGTTACATTTATAGATACTGTATATACCTACATGAATGACAGTACCAGTAGCAGATTCTTAATGACCAGCATTGCCTTTGTTTTTCAATTATTAATTCACACAAATATCATACGGTAATCCAGACTACTTGCAGACTGACTGCCCTTAATTTCCGAATTGCAAATACTGTTTAATTAACAAGTACTAATAACTTATTCCCATGAACAGCAAGATTGAATTCAGAAACTCTTGTTCCTTTTGAAAAATTGATAACGTATTTCCCTTACTATTTTAAGACACAAAAATATAAAAAATCATCTGGATACACTCCGGAGACAAGATATATTTTCTTACTGGGCACTGTGACATATATTTAATTACATCTAACCTGAATGAAAATAATAAACCTCAGTAAATACATATTTTATGAAATGCATTTTGTAGGACAATTATTAACTGTTCCGCATAGTGACCAACCAATAAGTATGTGTGTGTGTATGTGTGTGTGTGTGTAGAGAGAGAGAGAGAGAGAGAGAGAGAGAGAGAGAGAGAGAGAGAGAGAGAGAGAGAGAGAGAGAGCACTATTGTTAACAGACTACGAGGGCAGATCGCAAGAACACAAACACACTGAAGAGAACTTAGGTTTTCTATCAATGTGTGCGCAGAGATCACGGAAACTGCTCAGCTGTTCGAAGCCAATACTATGTGGAGGAGAGGGATGGAATAAAAAATGAGTTACAACACAATACCATGGATACAGTCC
>NC_089752.1:49256674-49279174 GCF_040412425.1 Macrobrachium rosenbergii | reverse complement strand
ATGATTTCATGGCAAATATTCTATCGAATCACGAGGTATCAACCAGTGCGTCAGGAGAGTGAGGTCGTATGAAAGTGAGAGTACTACATTATGATTGGAAATGTTTGTTGCCATAAAATCAATAAGACTTATACATACATACATATACACACAATATATATATACAAATACACACATATATATACTATATATATATATATATATATATATATATATAAATATATATATATATATATATATATATATATATATATATACTATTAAAGGACTATTCAAACTGGATGGTATCTAATGGAAAAAATTCAAAAAGTTACAAGTTGGACAAACAGTTCATTATTATCAAGCATCCGCACAATGATTGTACGGATACTTGATAATGTGGACTGTTTGTCCAAGAAAGCTTGTAACTTTTTGAATAAAAACTCCATTAGATACCATCCAGTTTGAATGAGGTCCTTTAGTAATTCTACTAATGCACAGAACAATTGTGTATGTGATAAAGTTAATATATTAATATATATATATATATATATATATATATATATATATATATATATATATATATATATATATATATATATATATATATATATATATATATATATGAAGTGGGGAGGGATACAGTTGCTAGTCCCACCTCCTTCTCTACCCTAGATGTAATCTACCCTACTAGGTTACATATCAGTTGTCAAATTCACAACTTGGGTCACTAAACACACAATGGGTTTTAACAGAGCTTGCGGGTTTTATTCCGCCCTCCGAACTACGGCTATCTTACTAGTAACGGAACTAGACTATGATATATATAAATTTAACGGCACACACAAAAAAAGAGCGCTTAATTAACAACTCGTAATTCAACTCACGGTTAACAACTTCTACAACAAAAAAAGTCGAGTCAAAATTAGTTCGAAATGCAAAACGTCACATGATTTCTCAACCAATAAGACAGTGAAATCTGAACGTTAAATGCCATCCCACGTCTGACCCAGACTAAGAAAGAAAAGAAGCTTAACGTATATTTCAAAATAACAAAGATGTGTTCTTTTCTTACCAGGGATTTTCTTCAGAATAATAGTAATTAAAATCAGTGTATTTATACAAAAGCCTGGAAGAATTTATACATCATGTGGTATGCCTCCATTTTTACTTGTTTAGAAAATAGTTGCCCTTAATTTCACATACTTTTTTAATTTATTTTTTAAAGAAACGGATTTCTAAAATAGAACGTTTTTGAATGGTACTCAGCTGCAATATAGCCTATTTCCAATCTTAGTTTCACCAGCCAACGTAAAAAAAATGCTACAATATCTTCATTTTTTAAGAACATGTAAATATCTTCATTTTTTAAGAACATGTAAAAATAAGTTGCAAGAGTTTCATAAATGAGAGACAATACAAAATTATTATCCGATTAAAAGAACCAAAGTTTTATTTGACGTCGTAAACGGACTTTAGTATTCCGTATCTAAATCCACTTAAGTACAAACAATAAAGTAATGTAAAATAGGACCTAAATAACATTTAAAAGCTGAGGGTGAGTAGAAGTTTGGCTATTCTGTTCCTTTATCGCTCTGTACCTGAATAGACAGAACATGAACTCACTGGCCCTAAGGACATAAATCGGACAGTGATTATTAACCCTAAATATAAACGAGGAAGCTTGCTCTTCTTTTACTCTACCGTACTAAATCTACTTTATTTTTTTCTTACTCTACTTGCTCCCTTACTATACTTGACCTCATGTGCTTACCATGTTACCGTAAGTCTCCATTTATCTTCCACTTTACTCTACTAGTCTATCTTTTCCCTTACTCTACTGGACTCAA
Organism: Macrobrachium rosenbergii; assembly: GCF_040412425.1. Classification (NCBI taxonomy): domain Eukaryota; kingdom Metazoa; phylum Arthropoda; class Malacostraca; order Decapoda; family Palaemonidae; genus Macrobrachium; species Macrobrachium rosenbergii. The sequence goes on along the minus strand of NC_089752.1, from coordinate 49,277,345 downwards.
TTTACTCTTTTCTAAGAATATTTTCCTCTCCATACTTAGTGACTCACGTACGGCGTTGGCCATAACAGTTTTGACATCAGTTTATAGAATGAAATAAAAAAAAATGAGTATATTATCTAAGAGTCATAATATTATTAGATTATTACTCACGTACACCATGTTAACATAGCAAGGAACTGATGATAAATTAGTGCAGAAACGAACAACTCTCTGCAGACGAAAACAATTCAAATGAAGCATAAACTACAATGGAAAATTTTTTAATTAATGATATCAGTTACGTTCAGAATCTCCGTGGAGACAGATGAACAGATCGATAGAGGAATTTGGAAGTACTCTGTTTCATGAGCATTTTCAAATAACAAGTATCGTTTTCGTAAGTGACTTACGAAAAATGACGAAGCTTCGGTATTCACATCGATCTGTAATGGAGCTCACTACAAAAAATGCTGTAGAAATCCATGTTAGAGCAATAAATTACTGCTTAGACTCTCCTCAATACAAAGTCTTTATATTCTGTGCCATTTTACTACGAAAAACGGAACTTTGTGAAATCTCTTGTACACTTACGATCTAATTATTAAGCGTGGATGAGAAGAAACTTTATGAAGCCTAATTTTACATTGAATGAATACTACATTATGAATATACGGTAAAATCTCCAAGACTGGTTTTTTCGCTGATAAATCCCATCCATCTGTAATCTTTGTGTACAAGGCGGATTTGTTTTCTGTGTGTGTGTGTGTGTGTGTGTGTGTGTGTGTGTGTGTGTGTGTGTGTGTGTGTGTGTGCGCGCGCGCGCGCGTGTGTGCGTGCGTGCGTGTGTGTCTGATGACCTTCAATCACAGTGGGTCAGCCTACGTGAAGTTTCGTGAGTCAGAGCTTCCGCTCCGAATATCCTGTTCACTAACCGTAGACCTTTTTAGCTCACTTTTTTACACTTACATGACTGACGCTCAGCAAAAAATAATGGACCATGAACATATGTGGATAAAATACACGACGCATTATGCGTCCACAAATACAGACTTTAAGTATGTATATACTTGTATATATTTTATATATACATATACACACACACACACACACACACACATATATATATATATATATATATATATATATATATATATATATATGTCACACATACACACATATGCACACACTTATACAAAAAGGCAACGCTATGCATCACTAACATAAACAGCTAAATTACGTGCTGAAGGTAATGTCCTATATACTTAGTTTCGATATATCATATACAGCATAAGAAATAAACCATATATATATATATATATATATATATATATATATATATATATATATATATATATATATATATATATATATATAGACACAAACACACACATTAGTATGGACGTTTATAATATCGCACATCAATATCAAAGAGATGTATATATTTTCCTCACTGGATTCTCTCCAAGCCAAGTAAATAATGCACCTATAAATAAATCTTCTAATTATAAACCATTAGGAGCAACATAAATATTACCATGATGAAATGATTTCTCAGTATTTACCCAACCACAAAGCAATACCGGAGCGGCATTGAGAGAGAGAGAGAGAGAGAGAGAATCTTCTGATATACGATTCATTACTATAAAATCTACGATACGATAATATTCATTTTCACTGAATACTGACCACTCACGTTGTTTTTACCGTTCTTACACTCAAATGCAACCCACAACATTCGATCAACAACCCAACTCTTCATCTAATCTGTAAGTGAAGAGACATGGTCGATTTTTCAGGAAATGAGGATATACCCTTCCTTTCACGTCCCGGAAGGGAACAACGGTCTAGTCGGTTCAGAGAGAGAGAGAGAGAGAGAGAGTGAGAGAGAGGTATTATGTCGGAAGCAAATACTGGTATACTTGATTGAGAGAGAGAGAGAGAGAGAGAGAGAGAGAGAGAGAGAGAGAGAGAGAGAGAGAGAGAGAAATTATGTCGTCCGGGGAGGGAATGTGGTTCTCTGCATGCCGAATTCAGGATCTCTCAATGCTAACTCTTTTTTTCTCCTTACGTTTTTCCTTCGAAAAGAGAAGTTGGGGGACAAACTTCACCTTGCTCTTGACTGGAGGGCATACGTTCTGTTCGCCTGCTTGCTGAAGTTTCTTGAATTTCCTTATTTCCTTTTCACACGACACTGAATGAACTTGAACGACCGCAGTACGAAAAGAGAATAATTTTTCAAGTTTATTCCTCTTCCTGCAAGGCAGGGTCGCAAGGGGTATTTATCGACGAATTAAAACTATTACAAATCATAAACAATACACATGAAGGTTTGAGAAGACACAGTCACAACTTCATTTATATACGTATATATCATAACATCCATTTAACTATTGTCTGAAAATTCTGTAAACATTGCAAACTTCACAAGAGAATGAAAAAAACGACTCCATATGTGAGATCAATGTTTACCATTTAATAAAATATTGATATGGAAAGGAAATGGTAAGAAAAATTTCACCCTAAATGGGAGAAGAGAAATATACTGTCCGATTCAACAATGATAAGCTTCTTACTCCTTTCTATACGAGGACCAAAAATCAATGAGGAAAAATTATCGGGTATATCTAGTCTCTCTCTCTCTCTTCTCTCTCTCTCTCTCTTACCTCAAGGCCGGCGCTTTCCATTTCAGTGGCAAGAAGACAAAGCGAAGCTCAAAACCACTTCCTTCAGACAAAAGAATCAGAACTAAATAATTAAAGTGGAAGAAGTTTAATGAGTGCAACGTGTGTGTGTGTGTGTGTGAGAGAGAGAGAGAGAGAGAGAGAGAGAGAGAGAGAGAGAGAGAGAGAGAGAGAGAGAGAGAGAAACACGCTAGATATACCCGATAATACCATGGCTTAACCTTAAAAGGCGAGCCATTATCGTATCCTCATTCAGCCTCTACGTTATAAGCCTCCCGAAAGAAATAAAGACAAAGTAACTGCCTGTACCAGAAGACTGCAATTAAATGACATTACCACGAGTATCGAAAGCAGAACTACCCATTCGACGCGAGACGAGGTCATGGCAACGATGACTCATGCGCGAACAAGTGACAAGGAACTTCGCGTTGCGCAAATGACTGAGGAACATACGCTGACAAAAACACTAATACGCATAATACGGGTACTTAGCATCTCCACTTTACCGCTATCAGCCTCAGGCGAACCTTCGACTAAAGAACTTACAGTAATTAAATATTTTTCTGTCTATATAATTAAAAACCCACATACAGTGTTCGAAAATATCCTTATACGTTATACCTGTCTGCATATATCTCATTTTTTTAATTCCTAAAACACATGAATACTAAAGCACTGACATTTTCATTCATTTGTACAAAAAAAAAAAATCATCGTCAAATCACAAAATCATTAAGAAGTATATTTGCTTCATTTAAAGGAAATCATTATAACGTTTCAATTTTTTCCCCAATTTCATCTGCCTCGCTGAACATTTCAAAGGTAAACTCCACCTACAAAAATGAATATTTGAACACTGGCAGAATTTTCGGACCGAAACGCTGGCTAAATGAATCGCGGAATATGAGCAGCCATGGCAGAGGTATTCCTAAAATGCAAATCCGATGCATTAGTGCTCCAGTCCGATGCGATAAAGCGTTCGACCGAATTCAATAGATTGATGTAGTTCCGCCGGCCGGAAGCGAATATGTGTATATATGAAGTGTACACGGATGTACGACATGAACGCAAGCTCGTCGAGTATCGTTAGCAGAATAAAGTATACAGAAAGTACACGAAAACAGTTGTACATTTGCGCATAGTTACTAACAAGCGTATACACCTGTATGTACGCGTCAGTGAGTTTATGTACACGAGATTTCATCCTCTTGGAAAGAATGTTACAAGGTGTGCGTGGAGGAGAGAGAGAGAGAGAGAGATTTTGCTCTACTCAAGATCCTCAACTAACGACAAAGAACTCTACAATACCACATTAATTAACACGTGAAGAAGAAGAATAAGACGAATAACAATAAGGCACCCCGTTCTGCCCACATCAACCCCCTCCTCTTTCCCCGTTCTTTGTGCCGGCAATAAAGGCGAGCCAAAGGAAGGCTTGCGCCGATGTAAACGATGACCCAATTCTTTCATTATTTATGGAAAAGTAGGACCTGAAACATGTTGTCCGGGCGACTCTCGGACGGCAATCAAACGAGCCATCGCACTTCAGGGGGAGAGCAATCAAAATGTCGTTTATTTTCCTTTTGCCGATCGCCAAACGATGACGCCCGATTTTCCCAACGTCACGCACTCGAGCAATCCTCGAAGCTGCCCTCAACTCACGACAATTCTCGAGCCATCCCATCCCCCCTCAGCTAAATCCACTGTGCGGCGATAATGACCACAGTCGTTGCGAGGGCAGATTACATAAACCGATCTATCCAATAAATCCATTACGATCTACCCTCGTTAATAACTCTCTGCCTCGAAAGAGAAATTGCTTGACTCTCCTTCTCTCTCTCTCTCTCTCTCTCTCTCTCTCTTCCCTTGGAATAGAAAGAAAGAAGGAAAAAAGAAAAAAGAAAGGGGAAGAAAAAGGCTCCACAGATCCAATTCCGAAAACAATAACACAGGTGTGAAAGAAAAAGCCTTCTGAGGATTAGTTTTTTTGAGGGCGTTTCCTTTATTGTGTTGACAATAACACGTGCTAGGAAAGGGGAAAGGAACTCACAGAGAGAGAGAGAGAGAGAGAGAGAGAGAGAGAGAGAGGGGGGTGGCTTGTAAATGCCATAATCTCGTTCTTTCTATTGTAAAAGATATTTAAGCTGTTCTCATTTTGAAAGCCAAATACTTTTCTTATTAAAAAAGAATATATAGTGAGATTTCAAACTAAAGACAAAACAACACCACAAAGGCTACAGACATACACGATTATGGGTTGCCCCAAGAGCAAAAGCCCGTGCTAGCACATGGCTTAACCTAAACAAACAAACAAACAAAGACGAAAACCAAACGCGGGTAATTTCTTCTCTAACTATTTTCGATATACCAAACTACATATAAAAATGTGTTCCAGAAACACATACATTATGTTTACTTTTAATCATTAAAAGTCTGATCCCCAGTCATTTCTCCCAGACTGGCCAGCTATTAACTAGTATAATGACTCAGTTTCTCTGGAAAATTCAGCGAAATCAGATGAAGAAATGAAACCTTCGACACAACAGAGAAGTTGGGTCAATTTTCAGCATATTACTGATAATTTGCGCCTTTCGCAATGACGAAGGGAAAACGAAACCCTAAAGGCTTTAGTAACGTAAAATGTAATTTACAACACTAATCAGAAACATCAGTTAGCATCAAAGCAAATGAACGCGTCCAATAACCCAAATGATGAACAGATGAGAGGCAGGGCATCAACACGACAATTATGAGACCACATTCAGCGGCACAATAACAATTACACAACCGCGTTCGACTTCATAACAGAACTTCGGTCATTTCGAACGTTATCTTCCAATGCAATAACCGCTCTCTCGCTGCCATGTTATAACTTCTCGATGACTGATTTAAAAAATGAGACAGAGAAAATTTACGAGAAGTAAATTGATCTTTACTGTAACAGTTCTGCACAGGGAGTTACTCTTCAGTCAGCACTTGATGCAGAACGTGGAAATGACAATTTTATTTGTCTTTTCTCTTAGCCTGGAGCCGCCTTATTACGGTGAAATGTTTATTGCAGAATGAAAAATAAATATCTAGACTCGTCAACTAACTGGATATAGCTACATCCAATTAATCCTCTATGTGACACTACAGATACAAGATTACCTTGAACAAGTGCTTTTAATCTTTCATAAAACATCGCCAACATGACGCGTAAATCACTTTTCACGACGAATAAATAATAAATAACGGAAATCTTGCAATCACGGCGAACCCTGACATTTGGACGCAACATCAATTACTCCAATTTTAACCCTGGCACTGCTTTCTACCCAAACCGCTACTACTACTACCACTACTACTACTACTACTACTACTACTACTACTTCTACTACGAGAGAGAGAGAGAGAGAGAGAGAGAGAGAGAGAGAGAGAGAGAGAGAGAGAGAGAGAGAGAGAGAGGAGAGACTAAATGATTCCCTTTACACTGTATTTACCAGACATTCTCACCTAAAGCACCCTGCGTGCAATCTTCCTACCGCCTATAATTTTCCCAGCGGCCGTGTTCCGGGTTTCATCAAGACTATAAACAACGGGAAACAATCCTCCAAGGGACCTCATCTAGGGAGAAGGGGGACGAAGGGCCTGCCATCCACTCCTCCTCCAGGCAAAGGCCCAACGGAACTCTGAAGTCCGAAATGATTCTCTCTCTACCTCCAGTGTTACTTTCAAGGAAGGTATAGCCTATGCGTTGTGATTAAGACTAACCAAACTCTTTTCATAAAACTGAGGAAAACTTCTCATGAATATGACTGGGCCCAAAATTTGTTTTATCTCTTTGCATCAAAAATTTACAGCACCCGAAAGTGTTTCAGAAGCCACTGCGTCTAATTCCCCAATTGACAGTCTTCTCCGGGAATGGGTGTTCAATTCTCTCTCTCTCTCTCTCTCCAGAGTTACTTTCCACGAAAAAAAATATGATTATTACCAACCAACTCTTTTCAAGAGGTGAAATCACTTCATGAATGTGCACTGACCCATATGATGCTTGCCCCTGATATACTCCATATCACTCACCCATAAACAAAAAGAGATATCTTGCCCCCACTTTTTTTTTGTACGTCACAGCATCCCAAAGTGGTCTGGAAGGTTCCAGGTCAATCTGATAAAAACCTCCCCATTTCTCTCCCTGGAAGGTTGGATGGTATAAACCTCACCCCCAGCTCTCCCACACCCCCAACCCACCATCCCCCCACAACCACTACCACATATCCATCCAGATCATATCAATCATTCCATAAATTCTTCCGCCAGAGTGGTTTCCAAAATTTAATGTCCATCACGCTATAAGAGAGGTCGAGGATAAAGTTGTCCCCAAGGATTTCCAGTTCTGTTACCGACTATAATGTTCTATTTGTACTCTGTAAAATTATCAGTGAAATATTCGTATTTTTTTTAGAGATGCTTTTGATTTGAAATTATAAACATACATACGTACATACATACATACATACACGCATACACACACAAACACACACACATACGAGTATATATAGGCCTATAAATATATATATATATATATATATATATATATATAGTATATAATATATAAATTTTATTAAATTTTTTATTCATCCCTTTGCCTTAACTGTTACTTTTCAGTTCATTATTTCATCGACAACGCATTTATAAGATATGTATAATATTTAATAAAAAAGAAAGGCAAACAAATAAAACCAGTTTATTAACTTGATTTAAGCCTTTCAAATTTACACTAATTAAAGTAGCGACTAAGAATTGAGGAAATATAGGAAAATCTTCCACCATGCAAGTTATAACATACTTCTATTCTTTAATTACTTTCATATGTTTTCTAGTCATATATATTCCCGAATTTTTTTACCCTTCTGAATTTCTTCCCAAGTAAAATAAAAAGAATAGCAATTCCATGAATCTTTGTGATTCTTTGCCAGAAGTTTTTTTTTACAGTTCCCCCCAAAACCCAGAAAATCTCTTTCATGTTTGGCCGACTTATTTCTCCATTCACACACTAACAAATAAAAAGAAGGTAAAACAAAACGTTCAAGCCATAAAAGCTGTCTTGAAATAAAAAGAAAAAATAAAAGAATAGTTCAGAGAGAGAGAGAGAGAGAGAGAGAGAGAGAGAGAGAGAGAGAGAGAGAGAAAGGGGAAAAGCTGTGCATTATCTCAAAATTACATTGCCCTTGGAATAATCACTTCCGTTCCAAACCACATTTTAGTGAATAGCATCAGGAATAAGATAAAACTACAAAACTTTTCTTCAATTCATAATAATCCATGTCATCGTAATTGCAAAAATCCTGTAAAAATATTTTACACAATAATTGCACAATTTCTTGCATTAAGTTCTTCCATAAATTATCATAACTATAGAAATCCAGTAAAAATATTTTACACAATATTTGCACCATATCTTGCATTAAGTTTTTCCACAAAGGTATTAAACTCCCTCTTTCTTCAGAGTAATCTTATTATTAAGACTGAATACCCATAGGTTCCTAATATTTTTTTTACAGACCTTGACGTCATTATAAACAAATATAATGATCGGCTAGAGAGAGAGAGAGAGAATGTTTGTCACTATTCCTGTTAAAATCATTAACTTAATTAGGGAGCTCACGCCAAGTACATATGCTCAGGTTACAAAAACAGGATAATTTGTCACAGGAACAAATTGACACAAATTAGATGTTTCATGCAGTTCTGACATAAAGTACAAGTTTTGATAAATTTTCTGAAAACTGTTTATCAAAACATCAGGTTTTAAACTACAAGTTACTGCATGACAAATTTTCGAAAAGTGCTTTATACGAAATATTCGTTAAAACTAACGACAAATTACTAGTCAAGTACCAAGTACAAATATACAAATACGTGACAAAAAAAAAATCAATTCATCTCAGCTGAAAAATCCACAGAACTGATTAAGCCACACAACAGATCGAAATTCTCCAAATTAAAAAAAAATAACCTTCACACGCAGAGATGAACTCTATACCCTCTACGCCCTGCATATACCCTTGAGGGGTATATGCAGGAATGGGGTTAAAGCAAGTCTCATGGTGATGATTGCCATGAGGTGCAACACACCCAAGAAGGAGTGGAGCATGTGAGGTAGGGAAAAGGGAGGAGGAGGAGGAGGAGGAGGAGGAGGAGGAGGAGGAGGAGGAGGAGGAGGAGGAGGAGGAGGAGGAGGAGGAGGAGGAGGAGGAGGAGGAGTTGATATGATTTGGTCCCGGAGAGCAATTTCGGGGATGCATTCTATCACTTGCATATACAGATGCGCATGCTTGTATTTGGATTTGGGGCGCACATGCACTCTACACTCACTCTGTGGAAGAGAGAGAGAGAGAGAGAGAGAGAGAGAGAGAGAGAGAGAGAGAGAGAGAGAGAGAGAGAGAGAGAGAGAGGATGAATCTATACAATCAATACCAAGAGCAATAGACAAAATGTAAGAGAAACCCAGGATAAGATATATATATTGGGTATATATATATATATATATATATATATATATATATATATATATATATGTATATATTACACACACATATATATATATGTGTGTGTGTGTGTGTGTGTGTGTATTGGGAATATGATAGATCAAGATCCTACACAACCGTCAATCGTTCATTACGTGCTAATGACGTTGTACCCGTAGAATAGGTCTGAAAAATAAATGATAGAGATACGACGCAAAGCATGACAATAATAATAACGATAATCATATCACTGATCACAACATACTTCCGACGAAGTTTCTAGCGAGAATAACCACCTCCAAACCAATTACAAGTTCTGACGGGTCGTATTCAGATTCCAGATGGGCGCTAGAACTCTTGATCAAATTAATCTTGGAGGCTCTTCCTGCCAAAAATGTAAATAATAAGGACCTTTTTAACATGCTGACGGTGTACAGAATATTTGAATGCTCATGGTTAGCGATTAATAGACTAAATTTCACTTCAACAGGTACGGAAAAGGATGAAAAATACAAATTAGTATGAAAGACATTGTTCGAGTTATGTATCACATGTTATACTAAAGGACTTAAGAATAAAAAAAGATGTGTTATTATTATTATTATTATTATTATTCAGAAGATAAACTCCTATTTATATGGAACAAGCCCACAGGGGCCACTGACTTGAAATTCCAGCCTGCCAAAAAAATATGGTGTTCATTTGAAAGAAGGAAGAGAAGGTAACAGGAAATAGACTGTATTAGTGAAATTTTGTCCAGTTCATGTATTTCAACATAGGAACCCTTCGACCAGTTTGTAAACCTGTATCATTAATCTTAAATAATCATTTAGTTATGTAGGCTATTCATAGGCTGCTGGCGAGCAGGTAAATAAAAGAATAAGTATCTTAACAAACAAAAAGACAAGGTCCATTACTTTATGCTTTCTTTTCCTAAGGATGAAATCTGAATTGGACAGATATGCTCGAACAATGTCTCCTCGGCCATAATCAATGATTCAATTATTGCATTTGCAAAGAACGATAAATACGAACAAAGAAATATGGGAGAGATCGCAATCACAGAGGAACAATGCTTATCGAAGACCAAAAGAACACGCTTTGTTTCACATGCTTTTCAGCAGAAATCTATTTAATAATCTTTCGATGCTTTGCGAGCGAACGCTGTTTATCGAAGAATATGTTTATTGATGTTTCAAAATGGGACATAAACCTTGCTTTGCGTGTTTGGAATTCTAAGGTAAAGGCGGAGGCGTCGAAGAGAGATAAAAGAATTTGGCGATGGCGCTTGTCCTAATTGTCTGAACGATGCAAAAGAACAAGGTGTTATACTGAGATACGAGACGGCAATACAGAACCACAAATGTAAACAAGATCAAATTAAATATTAATTCTGATACACTGGGTATGTTTAGCGATATGCCCTAACTGCAGACCTTGTCACAAGAGAGAGAGAGAGAGAGAGAGAGAGAGAGAGAGAGAGAGAGAGAGAGAGAATGGTTATGTTCTTATTAACAATATTTACAGAACGGACAGCGAGGGAAGTCTTGCGTCAGCACCTTCACCGGGCCGAGTAAGGGAGGCATCCTGAGAAAGACTGGAAGAAGTAAACATTTAAAACACGAGGGGCCATCTTCACCTACATCCACCCTTTCCAAATTTACTTCTGGCCACTTTCACTACACTGCACAAACATCCACACAGACACAGATTCACTCGTGAGGGGGATATAGGCTATAGGGTAGCGGAGTCATAAACACGTAAAATTATTCTAATTATGTACAGCGGAATATAATTGTTGAAATCATATAATACTTCAAAATAATAATTGATGAACTAGGGTCCAATGCACTAAATGGAATTCGGTGTGAGTTTATATTTTAGAAAACTTTTACATTTCAAGTAAAAAAAACCCCATAAACTTAGGAAAACAATTCTAGTATAGCGGTTATTGTCTTATCGGTTAATGAATAAATACTTAACATTAGAATATTCGACCTGAATTTCATACAAACATATATATATATATATATATATATATATATATATATATATATATATATATATATATATATATATATATATATATATATATATACACACATATATACTATGACAAAATTTTTGTCTTGATACTTCCAATCAGGTGGGCTCATCTTTTAAGAAATTTTGTTATAGAAATTTTAGTTATATATATATATATATATATATAATAATATATATATATATATATATATATATACATATACATACATACATACATACGGAAATATCAAGACAAAATTTTGTTACTCTAAGTAAATTATACCATTTCACGTTCAGAATAAATTCAACCTACATTGCCAAAACAACTGAAGCATTTAATGTATGCAGTGAATAACCGGCATGACAAGCAACAAATTATTTAGATGAAAATCATCACTCAACTAATCTGAATATAATTTAGCTCGTGCATATACATCCCTGCAGCAGCAGCAGCAGCAGCAGCAGCAGCAGCAGCAGCGGCAGCGGCAGCAGCAGCAAGCTCGCGTGGCAAACACAGGAACGAAAGCTACCCAGAGTCACAGACGAAGTCATGACTTGTCGACAGGTAAGAAGGTCAAGCAACTCAGATCGGGAAAGGTAACAAGAGTCTGATTCCTGATTTCTCAAAGCACGTTATACAGGCTTTTACAAAATAGCCTTACAGGGTGTCACACTACATCTTCATATACGGAAAAATGCACAAGTAAGACCTGCCTGAGAAATATGGCATACCAAATGTATGGTTTAATAGTAATATAGAATACAGAAAGTACACACAAACACACACACACAATTATATCAGTGCTTCTAACCCGCAGGCGGGTGCTGTCATCAGTGCACATCAATCGGTGCACTGTTGGAATTAACTGATTCTTTCCAGAGTCTCTTCGGCCCCTAGCTGCAGCCCCTTTCATTTCTTTTTACCGCACTTCCGTTCATACTAGCTTTCTTCCAACTTACTTTCCAACTTCCTTAACAATTGTTTCATAGTGCAACTGCGAGGCTTCCCTCCAGTTACACCTTTAAAACCTTTTTACTCTCAATTTCCCTTTCAACGCTGAATGACGTCATAGCTCCCAGTGCTTGGCCTTTAACCTAAATTTTATATTGAAATTCCAATCAGTACTCCTAATAATTTCACTGGTATCAGTTTCTACACCCAACTGCATTAATCGGCGGAATTTTGGACCCTAGTCGAGAACTCTATTACAGTAACGGCTTTAACCTTACGAAGCTTCACTCTGTACTACACCAAGCCCTTGGGGACATTAATTCTCTCACACGTTTAGGTACCAAACCTCACCACGGAAATTGATTTAATGACTGCAAACTCAATTACGTTTACCTCTGAGTTCATACATTTCATCAGGTTAGTCTCCTTAATTCTGTACATACGGGGTTAAATCAGATTAACCATTTCCTTCGCATTTTTTTCGCATTAACTAGAGATCTCTGTAAGTTTGCAGACTTCATGTTTATGCCTTCGGGTTTAAAAACTTTACCCTACTTATCCCTGAGTTTTCAAACACCGATGTATCTAGTTTTGTTTATATATTAACACAGCGAATTTGCTTCGGCTTAAAACTTCAGTACTTTATACTTTAAGGTTTACGATCTTGAACATCTTAATCTTCTCGAGTTTACAAACTTCGGTATACAGTATTAATCTAAAGATTAGGACGCTGGCGATGACGTCAGCGATTTATATAATCAATCGTTTTGAAGAGACAACGAGTATGTATGTATAGAAGCCGTTTCAACATCTAATTCTTTTTTTTTTTCCTCTTCTGAACTACGATATCCAGACTTATCTATCGAATCCGGGTTCTGTATTTTCTTTCACGTTCGTGGTTACAAGCTTTGAAACTAGATTGTTTTTTTAATGTGTAAAATGCCTGCAGACTTGCCTACAGACGCGTACTGAAATATGCAGATTTGCAAAAGATATAACTAAAAAAATATCAGAATTTAAAAATTCTCAAAGCATGTTAACAAAGAGCACATATAGAGGTGCTTTCTTGCAGCATATCCAAGACATGGAAGTTTGAAAAATGTATCATTGAAAAATGTATAAGCATGAAAGGTAAAAAGAAGAAAAGTTTTCACTACATCTGAAAAAGCACAAATATGAGAATATTATGCGTTTGAATGCAATAATGCTTTTCTGGTTACACATTTTTAGTTTCTTGGCACAAAACATAATTATCTATAGCAGGTTATTGGGAATAGTTCCATTAACTTTCCATAGTGATGTCTTAACACTATGCGGTATTTTTAGGTGTGAAATTGCAATAACCATAATGCCCTCTTAACTTCTCTCGAATTCTTGACACTTTTTGGATACGCTTGACACTACAAAGCCTGAGACCCAAATGCAGGAATAGGAAGAAATTCTGACGTCCGCAGCAGGATTCGAACCCGAATCCGGATAAGCAGAACAAGGTCACGTTACCGTGAAAAAAAATGAAAAGGCAAGAAAAAAGAACGTAAGTGTAACGCTGTCAATGCAAATTAAGTAGAACAAGTATGAAGAGAAATGAGAAAGAGCAAATATAAATTGAATTATCTTATGCATTCACTCAGCACTGTGCTGATACCTAATGAGTAAGTGTAACATTGTCGATGCAAAATTACGCAGAACAGTAAGTATGAAGAAAAATGAAAAGAGCAAAGGCAAATCACTATTGGAATCAAGCGCTCGGCAGTGTGCTGAAACCAACCACCACCATCACCATCATCCCAATACACCGTAAGCATTAACACCAACCCCATTAGTTATTTTTCCCATTTATCAAAACGGCTCTCTTTCCAATACGACGCACCAATAATCGAAATTCCGCCGGGATTTAAAATCGACGGCAATAACTGACACCATCAAGGGCACTGGCGTCGTCTCATTAGCATTCACATGCATAAGCTACGAACGTTTTCCTAAAATAAAAATAAAAAAAATTGAAACCGCGGGCAGAAATAGCAGGGCCTCGGTCCTTTCATCGACCTTGCCAGAGAGGGAGAGAGAGAGAGAGAGAGAGAGAGAGAGAGAGAGAGAGAGAGAGTGAGAGTGTGTGTGTGTGTGTGTGTGTGTGTGTGTGTGTGTCACGACTTTGACACATTTTGAGAAATAATTATTACAGCCCCCTAAAAATAGTACGATATTTCATTATGTATGGCAGGATTTATGCATGAACAATGCTTCTTCACGCACAAAATACAGAGCTTTCCAAGAGTATAATTCATGATCAACAACATACGTACATGAACTGCATAAATATTCATGCGGTCATAGCAAACCTGCTGAAACACACACATACACACACACACACACACACACATATATATATATATATATATATATATATATATATATATATATATATATATATATATATATATATATATATATATATATATAAAGTGCTACACTATATACTTTAGCCTTACAAAAATAAAAAGCTACTGTCACTGACGGCACCAAAATATAGCGGAGTTACTTATCAGATACAAACAAATGAAAAAGCCCATTTCTACAAAAACTTTATGGATTTACGAAGGAGAAAAAGAACAGATTAGAACTCTTGAAGAGGAGAATCGATACAGCAGCAGTTCCAAAAATGTAGAAGCCAATTACGATACTTCTCATTTACACAGATATTTTTCTTTCGTTTTAATTCTCGGTGTAGAGTAGAATTTCAACATCTGAAAAATGCGTGCTATTTTGTATTACATTTAGGAATGTTCCTTTTTTTTATTATTCATCAACAGCAACTCGCTACAGCGTCTGTCTTTGTGCAAAGCAACTGTAGGATCAATAAAGTAAGACACCTTTCTTTGCAGATTTATGCATGCTATACTGTGTACCCTTACACACACATATATACACACTGAATATTTCTGAACTTTCGTTTTGTCTCCCCTCTAAAGAGAAACCCTGGTCTTGCTTCTTTTACATAGGGGTATGAAAGAAACTTTAAAGTATAAAATTAAGGACTCTTAAATAACGAAGCATGCACGTACATAAATTATATATATACATACACATTTATACACACATATATACGTATATATACATATATTATATATAATTACACTATACTATTTGGTGTCCATAAAAAAAAAAAGATAATCTCCCGTTCGAGAAAAATATGGACCGGATACGAGATAGGAGATAGCAGGCCACTCGGGCCTCACATAGTTATACATGACAGGACCAGAGGAACCTCAAATGAGTAGGATGACCCTCTCACAAATAATACTCATGCGACAGCAGAGAGATTCCCAGCTG
Source organism: Macrobrachium rosenbergii (assembly GCF_040412425.1). Taxonomy (NCBI): domain Eukaryota; kingdom Metazoa; phylum Arthropoda; class Malacostraca; order Decapoda; family Palaemonidae; genus Macrobrachium; species Macrobrachium rosenbergii. Next base: position 49,261,869 of record NC_089752.1, on the reverse strand, counting down.
AAAAGTGGTAACGTTGCTCGCTGAACTGAAGCAGGATGCGTCTTGTAAGCAGGTCTGTGTGTGAATACCTGCTCAACTAGCTTCTTGCTGCACTTTTCACTTCTTTTATTAATTTCTGCGCATTCTATGACCTTTTATTTTCATGAGAATAACAACTGTAATAATAGCTTGTTTTTGAACCAATTAATTTCCCGTATACGACAAACAAGGGTTTAGTTGTGTGCTGCTTCTTTTTGATCTCTAGGGAAGGAGAGAGCATTATTTAGTTGGTCCTTTGGCTTCACAGCAAATTTCCCTTTCCCAATCACTCTCTTCTAAAAAAAAATCACAAATGGCGGAAACGCATTCACCCTTGTTTCCATCACTAGTTCAGTCTCAAGAATCATTATATTTTTCTTTCTCTGAGGCATTCAAATGCGAAAACAGTAAATGGGCACTAATCCAAACACTTAGCAGCAAAAAGCAAATGTATCAGTCGATATACTTCGTCAGGAGGGAAAGGGGGATGTGGGCATCCCCGAACCCACACCTGTTACAGGAACCAGATAGGTAGGTATGGGCTGGGGAGGCCCAAGGTGGTGTTAATAAGGGAATAGGGGGAGGGCAGGTATACGCACACACATCACGTTTCGAAAAGCAAAAATATTAATCCAGGGTGAAACTGGAGCTCTCGCTTGTTTTCTAATCACTTCACGACATACTTTTATTCACTAGGATCACGAGGAGACGGTCAACGAGTCCAAAAACGTACTGGCAATGGCGTTTTGATCTTAAAGTGTGGCTGTCATGCGCTGCGGTAAAGCGTCGCGACCCGACTTCCTCACTCTACCATGGCTGAGGCCCAACTGAATATAGTAGTAAACTAGCAGAGATACCAGGCCAATAGCGCGGACAGCGCACGAACATACACGCACACCTATCCACCTCCAGCAGAAAGTAATCTTATTATTCATATCCCCTCACCAATAACAACGGAATGGCAGCATCTAATGGTACTTCTATAAGCATCAAGACAACAGGTATACCATCGGAACTTCCCTTCGCATCATGATTTGTAATCATCACATGTGTCCCAGGTGTGTGTCATAGCTTTAAGACGTCAAACAAGTGTAAGGAATAAACAAGTAATAACTGGCGAATAAATAAATAAACGCAGTACCTGCGCAAATCCTAAATAATTCAGACAGGTGGAGCATTATTCAATATTTTTCTTCTTTTGACTCGGTGAGTTGACATGTTGGCACAAAGACTTCTGGTTATCAGGCAGGTACGAGACCCAATCAATGGAGTTTTCGTACACTCTCTGCCCCTCTCACTCTATCCCAGAGAAGCCAGGCTATGGTTTCTCTTTTCTTATTGCAGTTGAACGTGTGCCGCTGATATTCGCCCAGGTATCAGCATCATCTCGTTTATTTAGCGCCAGACTAACCTGTTTTTTTCGACGACTATGAGTCCAAGCAAATGAGCAGGAGCATTTAACGGTCTGTACATCACAATGGCAATGAATTAAACGAAGAATGTAGGGGTTTCTCTTCATTCACATTGCGAATAACGTCTTACCCAGAATGAATAACGCATTGTAACTTAACGATTGGCAATACTCAATGCAGTAAGCAAATTATTCATTGTGAAGGAAATGCAAACTCCACCTACAGTTTCGCTTTCAATATTTTCTCATTCATTCTTAATTTTATTCCGGGCTAATGTACCAATCAAGATTTGTTCGTGCTAAGTGCAGAGGAAAGGTCAATCTAATGCCCTAAGACCTTAAAAACAAGGAAAGAAAAGCAATAGTAAAGTTTAACCTATCAACACACTATCGCTTCCATCGCGCAATGATTACATGCACATTCGAGTCATGTGATGCTGACTCACCTCTTGATGAATATTTAAGCGAAACCATAACAGGTGTATAATGGTCCGTGTAATTATACACTTGTTAGTCTTTCTGTCGGCTACACGAAGCTGAATACTCTCGCCTCGATAGCCGGATATACAAATAAATTTCACTCTCATTATCTCGGCACATGGTGAGCTGTTTTCGTGCACCCTCAACATCTGCCTCTCTCTTTCTCTCTGAAATAAAATGTAAGTCTCTCATTATCACAGACTTAGCAATCAACGCCATTCTCTCTCTCACTCACAAAAGCACGAACGAGAACTTCCCATATGACATATGTCTGTGACGACAAAAGTCTACTACACACACACACACACATTATTATATATATATATATATATATATATATATATATATATATATATATATATATATATATATATATATATATATACATACACATCATAAGCCTTTTCCATTCAGAAGAATAGTGTCTAATGGGCATTTCGGGATAATGTCCATACTCCCAATCTCCTCTGTAACCCTTCCAATTAACTGTCCAGGTCAACGCGCTCGTATCCTATGGCAAAAAAAAAAAAAACTTTACCAAGGACACACACCACCCTCACATGACGTTCAGTACCGTAATAAGATTATATGAGATACCTTCGATCCTCTTCCTACAGAGATAAATGAACGAAGGCATATATGTCTCCCCAGATTCATTTGGTGATCCAGAGGCTACTGACCTTTATGAGAGTTTTTCAGTGGGTCAAAAGTCCTATGTAAAGATAGGTCAATCACTTTCCAATAATAATAATAATGAGTATTCTTCTCAACATAGTTTTTCAATTCATAGGTTATATCTTGAAAACTGTTGAAGTTATTTCATATTCAACTCCAGAGCAATATAATAATAATAATAATAATAATAATAATAATAATAATAATAATAATAATAATAATAATAAAATAACATATGCACAGAATGTGAATTTCATAATAATGTTAAGACAAAACACCAAAAATAAAAACACACCTATTTCAACCAAACACCAGCGGCGACTTTTAAAAAACCTTCGCCGGCAAGGGGGTAAAAGGAGACACATGTCTCTTGTCTACAGGGACAAAAATCAGGTCACCAGAAAAAGAAATCCTGTTGGCCAAGGTCAAAATTGGTGCAAGGCTGAGGTGAATAACGGTAAATTTCAAGAAGCAAATGAAGAAAGGTTTGAAAGATCTTGGTAATATGCATTGTTTCTTCACGATTTGTTACGTAAGAATGTTTGCGCATTACGAATAAAAAGAGGGGAATGTGACAGTAACCATTCTTGTTCTTGAAATGTTTAATGTTGAATTCTTAATGGTTCAGAGATGTGTAATCATTCTATACTCCAAAAATGTCGATGAAAACAAACATAAGCATACCAATTATCATCATTCAAGACGAACCCTCGAAAAAAGCTAATCTAATACCTAATGTCAGGTAACATACGGCAGCGACTGAACTTAGTTACCGATATTCAAGGTCAAGAAACGACACGCCATTACCCAATTCACTCTGACACCTGATACAAATGAAGGGTTAACGCGGTGCCCTAAAAATGCAATAATAAGGAAACATAAGCAGAGGAGCCATCCATGCAAACAGGTAAATGTTATTAAACCCACAGAAATACTGAGGCCACACGTTAATGCATTTCCTAAAAACGATGATCGGAATTTTCGTTACCACTTGTAAAGTTCCCTGATAACCAACAAGAACAATTGTGGGCTCTTATTACCGCGATGGGAAAGTTCGGGTTACAGCATCCCGCCCTACCGGACCACAGTCCACGAACTATCAAGTCACATCACGGGATGAACAACACGAAAGGTGAAACCATTTCTGCATGTTCTCCTCTTCCGAAAGAAATTGTTTACGAAAGTAACCGATGGCTAATCAGAAGTGAAAAAATAACTGACGACAAAAAATCTATATAATCAACTTAAGAGTTGAGAAAGATAATCTGTCTGTGGGCTATTGGACAACTGGCTAATTAATGCAAATCGTTTCATTTTACACGCGTATCTATACAGGGGGTTCATCCTTGATACAACTGTTAAAGGATGAGTTGTCAGCGACCTACATTTTGGGTTCTCTTTGAGGAAACGGCTTATTGTTGATATATAATATATAATATATATATGCATATATATATATATATATATATATATATATATATATATATAATGTTACATTACCAACCCTGTACAAATTTGCCCTTTGTCTCTCTTATACTCCCTTCTACAGCATAAGCAAACAGCCGGGACATCCCCCTCTCGATCTCTCTCTTTAAAGTCAGTTAAGTGCATGGTTTGGTGAGCACTCGCTACCCACCAGGTCAAGGGCCCTTAATCCTCCTGCCCCTGCCAACAGCATAGCATGGAGGGAAGCAGAGGACACTTGAGCATCTTGCAAAATTATTTTGTTTCTGATAACGGCCCCGAGTGTCGTTCTGCAATGGGGAAAACAAACAAGCGAGCACGGAAGACGATCGGTGGGTAAATACAGGACACTGTTGTGTGTGTGTTTGCGTACGGTAATATTGATTGTTGCTGTCTCCAACACATGACCCAAGAAAACCCAACTGAATTTATCACAAATATTGCAATACATTATGTCTATATGTAACAATTTCTTCAAATAACTATTAGCATCAAATATGATCATGAATGTTATTATGAATATTTCGACAACTATTGCAAAATTCACAACAAGTAAAAATCAAAGACACGAATGCAACGCCGGATGAACAGCAGAACAAAGAAAACACGGGGACACCCTTGTAACTGGCAAACCTCAATATCATCTGGGGACAAAAAGCGTTTTGTTACAAATCGCAAAAAGGAATGATTGAGACTGTAGTTGCTCAAACATATAGAGCATGCCTGAAAAATGAGAGAGAGAGAGAGAGAGAGAGAGAGAGAGAGAGAGAGAGAGAGAGAGAGAGAGAGAATCAAATGCCCTAACAATTGCCTTGGTACTCAATCGTCGAGTTCCATCTAAAAGGTGTATGGACGTTCAGTAGGAACTCGTCAGCAATGGCGTTAAATACTATATAATATATATAAAAAAAACAATTGATTCTCTAATATGGTACGCTATGGGTCTAATTAATAAAATAAAAATGGCAGGGAGAAAAATAAAACAGATATTAAGTCAACGAAGAATCACCCAGCATAAGACTTGGACTTTTAAAAATCTTCAGAAAAATCTGAAAAGATACAAAATCTACATGTATTGTTCATGTGCATAGTTTGGGTATGCATAAATATATGTTCACGAACCAGTACTAGTCACGCTTCACGAATG
>NC_089752.1:49246674-49251674 GCF_040412425.1 Macrobrachium rosenbergii | reverse complement strand
CGACTTGGGCAACCAGACACTGTATCACAGCCAGTGAAGGCATGGAACATTGGAGTAAGTAATGACTTTTTGGGCCCAAGTGAAGCAGAGATATCTCATGAACTGGAATGTAGCGGAATTCCTGCCACAGCCGAAGGCAATCCAGAGTTCAATAGCACCTACATGCTGCACAGTTGCTACCATAACACAACAACATCAGTATCAACAGTTCGAACAAGAATTCACGGAAGCCCTGGTTACAAGCATCAGCCATGGACCATCATTCTGAATCCGCCTCCTCATGATTACATGGAGCAATGTTAGTGATGTCTCGAATCGGTACACACAAAGTACATCAGCACCATCAGTAAGAATAAGAGGCTGCTCTGCCGAAGTACGTGTCAACAGTTCTTCATTTAGTAGTTTGAACAGCTCGATTTTGTTGTTGTTAACACGAAGGAATTGCTGCCAGTTCTTTGGTATGGGGCTGGATACCCGCACACGTCTCGCTGACTAGGCCCCCCTTACACGTTTTCTCTGGTCTGTGCCTTCAGACTGTTATATCCACATACTGATCCCAGACAATATCTACACGTTGAGTCTGGTTTGCTCTCTGATATGCGGAACAAAACACGCTTGCAGCATAGTCACCAAATGTTCTGCATCCACCAGGTCTAAGAATGTTGATTAGAACAGCACCATCCATGATCGTCACTTCTGTGTCTGGCCTTGTACCACATGTAGATGCTGCATGCTGTTCTAGGCAAACTCCATGAGATCCGATTTTTTCCCAGTCGTAATTGCCCATAGGAAGAGAGAGATGGTGGAAACGATGGTTTTCATGGCTGAAGAAATTGTCTAAATCACCATCTCTTGTCTGGCATGCAACATACAGCCTTGCTAACAGAGAGGATTCATTTCTCAACAGACTGGACTTTGCATCACCTTTCTTAAACCTTTGTGTTTGTTCATTAAACAATTCTACCTTGTTCCTGGTGATGGTGGCTGTTATTGGCTTGGTGTTTGTCCCAAGGCGCCTGTTCACAAACATTTTATACTGCCTTGGCCTTCAGCTGTATACTATAGAGGCACTCAACTGACTGCTGGTCCATGATGTCCTTGGAATGCAGTCGCAGAAGATCCTGGCTTCTTTCCTCAAAAGGGCTGCCTTTATGCCATCAATTGCACTTTGCTAGTGCCACCTCTAGCGTAAAGTGCTTTGTGTGGCATCTGTTTGCTCATGGTGGTTTCTCTGGCCAGCACATTCTGTTTTCCCAAACCATGGAAGACTCAAATTCAGAAATGATGCGGGATGGAGTTCTGCCCCATACCACCCAGCGTAAAAGGGCATCTGATCCTGTGTCAAGCCAATGATCCTCCTTCTTCCTTCATCAAGCCATTGTTTTGTTCATGGCCCTGGTCAATGCTCATGAGAGAATTTTTCACCTGGATTTAGCCATCGCAAACTTGTTCTGTCGGAATTTTCGAGCAACATCAGGATGAGTGTTTTCCAAACTACATATCTCTCACATGTACTGGCACCCAACGGGCATAATGGGTGTGGTTGAGACTGAAGAACCAAGGGACCAACTTGTCAGTGTATCTGCATGTACGCTTAAAGTCACCCACACGTAGTGAACGTACGAATGCCAACACAAGCAGCTCCAGTTCGAGTGTTGTGTACCAATACTGAAACTGTGGGCATGTATATATAAATATATGTAGCAACATTGGTTTGTATAGGCTTGTCAGTGGCTCCATACTGGCTTGATATTATCTTTTAATGTCAATACCGGTTGCAAGAAAATGTTCCCTAGCAACCAATGCTATGTCCTGCAGAGTACAGAGAGGTTCCATATTAATAAAACACAATCTCCTATGTTGTGACATTCAAATATTTGATATTGTTTTTAATAAATGATATTGCATGTGCTATTAGTGGATATTATCGTCCGGGGTTGCTTGGCTGTCAAGATAAAATGTTGCCTAGCAACCGTTGCTAGGCAAAAATACAGTTCACGAGGGCTCCACCCCCTGAAAATGTTATGTGGTGGTGGACATTTATGCCAAGTTTCATGCTTGTATCACCATCTGAGCAATTTTTTCACCTATCGCTTGGACTACAAGAGCTAGTGGCGTATTCTACTGGGTGAAAACTAACCAGCCCAGACAACTCATTTGCCAAAGGGAACATTGATTCGAATACATTTTCTAATCCTGATATGGATTTGGTTCGTTCGACTTACCATACATCTAAAAATAACACCTTTTTCATCTGGATTGTAAATCTAATTCTCAGCTGGTTCATTTCATACGGAGAGAGAGAGAGAGAGAGAGAGAGAGAGAGAGAGAGAGAGAGAGAGAGAGAGAGAGAGATGGGTTGTAAGGAGTACAATTATGACAAAGAGGTTCTTCAACGTTTCGGTGGCAACCTGTCGATGAATGAGATCGTATTTACGACCATGAGCAATTCAGTACAACAATTTCATTATTTATATTCTTTTCATCTTTAGAACTACATGCCACGCCACGTAAGAGAAAGAAGAGCGTAATGAACGAACCGACGAAGCGAAAACATTGTCGAATGAGACGCCCTCTGCAAACAGACCTTTCAGGACGACTCTAATCAGAGAGACATTTGGAATGAACAAGTTCCTCCTTTCTCATCGTGCTTCTTTCAACAAATCTCACCTTCCCATGAAAACACAGGTGTGGTGAGCGATTAACACTGGTGGAGGAAGCGAGGTACGGGGAAAAGAGTAGCAAATGGTGTAGCGGGAAGGGATGGGGCTGATCTGGTGGGGGGGTGGGGGCGGGGTTCTTCCCACCAGGCACCGCTAACCTGATGACATCACCACCGCAGTCTTTCTCGTTCTACCGTTCGCCCGCACCCACGTGCCCCAAGCTGGTCCTGTTTACGTGCACTTAACAGGAAAATAGGTTTGTAATTACATATGTAAACGCATTTTCGTACAGTGCACAAGAATAAATACAATCTATATTGCCTGTTCTTTGTTTTTTATATATGTTGTAATTTATATATATATATATATATATATATATATATATATATATATATATATATATATATATATATATATATATATATATATATATATATATATATATATATATATATAATAATATATATATAAAATTATACATACTGTACATACAACTCGATATCTTTTACTCACAAAATATGGCATAAATAACTTATAATACACGAATGAAAAATACTTCATGGCTTTTCTATCTGGATCTGTTAGAATGTAATGACGGCAATATATGACTCACTCTCTCTCTCTCTCTCTCTCTCTCTCTCTTTTGGCAAATACCTGCTGATCACATAATCGCCATAAAAATTATACGGCGTAGTTCTTTCACCTCTTAACACAACGTACATAAATATAATTGAAGATAGTGATGGAGAAATTAAGAGGGGGGAGGGGGAGGAGGCGGGAACTCTGTACACCGATGACACATACAGCAATCAGGCGACCTAGTGCCATTTATGACCCCAGAACTCCCCTTTATCTGTGTTTTTTCTCTTTTTTTCTTTTCTTTCTTCTTTCTTTCTTCTTTCTTTTCTCTCTCTCTCTCTCTCATGTACCATCTGGCCAGCCCTAGGAGAGCTGTTAATCAGCTCAGTGGTCTGGTCAAAGTAAGGTATACTTAGCTTTTTGCACAAAATGCGACCTGTCTTCGCCATTCCTACAGAATATGACGTAAAGAACGCATTGCCAAAGGCATCAACGTGATTTCAGTGTAAGTACACCTTTCCCAATCTCGGGACCAAACTCATCTTGAAGTGGTACAACGAAAGACAGTTAATTTGATCCCATTTATCTCTGGTCGTTCAATTTCACTTGCGTTTGCAGCAGCCGCATTAAGCGAAAGGGAGGAGATTGTAGTGAATTGGATATGAGCCAATATTCACCGCTGGTTTTATTATATATTACAGGATGCAAGACACTGATGGCTGACAACTATTAAGTAATTCAGTCACTTCTTAAGATCACCATTAATATTAAATGCATGAATATCATATATAACTCGTACAAACTTGGAGAGAGAGAGAGAGAGAGAGAGAGAGAGAGAGAGAGAGAGAGAGAGAGAGAGAGAGAGAGAGAGAGAGAGAGAGAGAGAGAGAGAGAAATTTAGCCGTGGTCTGGATTGGAGGAAAGGGGAAGGACATATGACCAAAATGCAGAATAAAATTCACAGAACTGCATTATACTCCCAAGTAAAACCTCTACACCCAGTTATAATAACCTGGAAAAACAAAACCGAATCGCAAAGATCTCTATGCAAGTCCTACTCTTGAAAGCGAGAGTCCCAATCACTCTCTCACACTCGGTCGTCACCTTTCGTGCCCTCGTGGGCATATGACCTTCCAAAACACCTGGCATCTTGTGACCTTTCCAGATACAAGATAGGGAGAACTCGGCTATAACATTAGGACTGTGTCAGTCGTGAGCAGTCTCATAAGGAGAACTGGCAGTAAAATGGTTGGCTTGAATGACTTACATAGGTCTGTGTAACTTGTAGAATATATTTGTGTGCATGCACATACATATGCAGACATGGGCACCCACATACATGCGAGTGCGCCCACACACTTTTTTTTTTTTTGTACACGCACAAAGAAGACAGTACTTCATGTGCGCCTCTACAAACAAGCTAGCGCGCACATACACAGCCGTATGCATGCGCATTTAGAAACCAGCTACCGTACATATGTGCATACAGCTTACACATGCACTTACAAATCTGCACACTCGTGAAGACTGTGAGCACGCAAACGTACATCACGGTTTTCAAGCAACATGACGGGTTTGTGTATTTGTGTGGATAGATAAATGTTTAATCTTACTTTCTTCGCTCAAGTGTGATCGCTTTATAGATGAAGCGTTGAGCGAAGTGAGAAGTTCTGAGGACGGTGCAAAGCTGGGATAAGATAGTGAAGAAAAACAGCAAAAACTAGCGAAAGTGTTTACGATACGAGAAAATTGGGAGTA
>NC_089752.1:49226674-49241674 GCF_040412425.1 Macrobrachium rosenbergii | reverse complement strand
GGAGATGAAAATAGCAAAACACACACAAGTACAATCAGCATATAAAGGCCGAAAATATCCTCTCACAAACACACCCACACGCACACACATACACACACTTAAAGATTAACAAAGACACTCCCAAGACGAAAACTATTGTTTACTACCGTCTCTCTCAGAAGTGGGCGCGGTCGTTCTTCCATACGCCTTTTGAGTCTGCGAAGCTCAAATGACAAGTTGCTAAGAAACTGCTGATATGTGACTCACCTCTAGAAGACCGCAGACTACAAGTGGGAGTCTACCGACGCTACTTGAACTTTAGGCTTACCTGGAAAGATAAACAATGACAAGTTAAGAGACGGTAAAACATGACAGACAAATAAAAACTTATTTCAGTTTCCATCCGACATTTTTCAAGTACATAAAAATCTTTTAGGGTAACAGTTTGGGTTTACTACTAGTTTCCTTCGTATTACATTTCCATTTACATAAATTTCAGGGGTACGACAAGTTATTACTCAAAAAAAAAAAAAATTACTAACATTACAGAAGTAAACAAAAACATTTCTCTATCCTCACAAACGCATAAACTTCAAAATGTTTGAGTTCTTATACTACTTTGGTAAAATGAAAATCATATATGAATTGGTGTATTATTCAATAAGAAATACACACACACCACACACATATAATATATATATATATATATATATATATATATATATATATATATATATATATATATATATATATATTACCAACAATGGCATTAACAACATTATTTAAAATGTCTGGACAGCTAGACAATTATCTCCAGGGCTATAAAAGAGGGTGTGAATTCTTTCGACTTGACATGGAAGGTCACGAGAGAGAGAGAGAGAGAGAGAGAGAGAGAGAGAGAGAGAGAGAGAGAGAGAGAGAGAGTCAAGTCTAATGAGTCCTGCCAGAAATTTCTCGCATCATTATCCAGCATGGGCTCGTCCTAACAACAGCGTAAAGATCTTATTCCTAATATCACAACTCTTAAACATACGTGCATATTTATTCCTAGCGTCACAGTTCTTAAAAAATAAAAAGTGCGCACTTTCATAAATGACCTAAAATAAATGTGTATTTTTCGGTAGGTGCGAAGGTTTAAAAATACAACAGCGCGACTGGGACTTCAAGCATTCACTGACGATTATGGACAAAAGCTGCATAACCTGGTAAGGAAAGCGCACGATTAGATGATCTATTATCATCAGTTTTAACATCCCTACCATGTTAAAATTCTCATCTTTTATTAGACTGAACCAAATTATCATTCTTATTCATAATACCTCTCTTCTTAGAATGAGATAATTGATTTGTTTCCAACACTTGCCAATCACTGGCTGCGGGCTGGCATCGTCAAGCAGATCTATTCAACAGTAGTACAGTCTTATAATTACGTACAGCAAATATAGCTGGGGTTCTCTACGGAAATTCCATTTTGTAAATAAGACAAAATTAAAGGAATGAATATATCTGAAAGCGTGAAAACTGAACTGGGTACAAGGGAATGTCTTTGAAAATTTCAAGAGAAAACAAGAAGTACGGGAGCCAAGGAAAATAAAAGCATTCATGAAAAAATCTTTATCCGCATTTATTTTCAAAAGATAAGGAACTCCAGCTTTACATATTCGTCAGAATGTGTTTCATTACTTCACATTCCCTATCCTACACGCTTCATTATACCCTGATAGACAGATAGAGAATATTACAGCAAATATTGTGGGGGGCCCATGGGTAGACGGGAATAAGGTTGGCTGGCCTCCGTCAGCCAAGTTGCCAGGCCGTGGGAGTGACGCCTCGGAGGTCCTTAATCGGAAGGGGCTTAGGATCTTACACTAGGGTCCTCCACCCACCGCTTGGCTCCTTCAAGTCGCGTCGGAGAAAAAAGCAGGGAAACACGAGATCAGAAACATAACAGGTGTATGCCCGGTAATCTTCCCTTCGGCAGCCACGTTTCACGGTTGGGTGGCTTTTCGTTATTGAAAGATTTTAAAGATGTCGATGATATTATTTTTTAACTTCTTTCATTTATCATAGACATCTCTTAAAGGATTAGAACATACGACTATATACATAATATTAGGCTACATGACATACATACATACATATATACATATATATATATATATATATATAGAGTTTATATATATATTTTTATATATACATTTATACATATATATATACGTGTATATATAAAAGTATATATATATATATATATATATATATATATATATATATATATATATATATATATATATATATATGTGTATATATAAAAGTATATATAAATTTATATATATATATATATATATATATATATATATATATATATATATATATATATATATGTATGTATGTATATAGTCCAGTATGTTCTAATCCTTTAAGAGATGTCTATGATGTCCATTATCTGATCTCTGTTTCCTACCTAGGCTAATTAATCCTCTTTAATAGCTACAGAGCGCAATAGCTATCCATTCTAACAACTGCCCCACAAAATGTTTATTTGTGGATTTCAAAGCTACGGTGCTACAAGCATCTATTACAAAATTCGCTCGACATGAAAAAACGTTGATTACGAAATTCCTCGAAATGAGAAACAAAGTTGACGGGCCAAGGGTCCGAAAAAATAGAAGCTAAAATATCGGAAAATGTCTCTGGTATAATCACGCTTATGTCAAAAATAATAGCTAATTTCTGCAACATACCAGGGTTAACATTTTCTCTCTCTCTCACCTTCTTCCGGTCCTTCTAACACCATGCCATAACACTCATTTTCATCTGTGATGCAATTATCTTCTCTAAGACACACGTATCCCCCCAAAGAGGTTTGTCGTATTGGGGAAGCGCAGAATGACACCATAATTAAGAACGACCATAATTCATTCGGACTCTCTTCCTGAACACAACTGATTGGCGCTTCTGAACGCCACCCGATCTGGTTGACTTCCGACATCCATCCATCAAACGCGTGGAGAGACGGGAGGGGAAGGGAGGGGGAGGGGGAAGGGAGAGGAGAAGGAAGAGACGGAAGAGAGGGCGTTAATGTTAATTAACCTCTCTACATTGTAGATCAGATCGCTTCCTTGCTATCAAGGAAGGAAACGTGATTAACTTGTAGCTACCCAAGACACGTATTAGACTGCAAGGTAGCACGTAGGCTACGCAGGTAGCACTCCTTTCTCTCTCTCTCTCTCTCTCTCTCTCTCTCTCTCTCTCTCTCTCTCTCTCTCACAGAAAGAAGGTCGTCGGTTGACATCTCTGAAACTTTTAGATTAACTTCTCTGAAACTCGGAAGAGGACGAGAACCGAGCTGCTGAGTAAACAGGGAAGTTCGCTCAAGAATTCCATCTCCTCAAATTTTGTTCACTGTATTTGCCGTCTGAAGAGACGACTAAGGCGAGGGCCGTAGTGTCATAAACAAAAATTGTGACATCAATTTTTTCACTGAAGTGATATAATGAACGAAACATTAGAAACTCCTCTGCTCTTTTCAATCTCATTATTTTGTTGAAACTTTACTAGGTAATTCACTAAAAGCCTTTATATATCTTATATAACCTTCCGACCTCAGCAGTTCCGAACAATTGCAGCTGTTAACCTGGGATTTTTTTTTTTTTGCCAGTTTACATTTATGCTTAACCATGGCCATTATGAGATAATCTCTCTCTCGCTTTCGTTTTCTTTACAGTGAAAAGAGCGTCAGCAGTTCTCAACAAAAGCTCCCATGTCTCTTGGAAATTACGAAATCGCTTCGAGACAAACGAGTCGAATCCGTAATATGCGAAAGCAAAAGTCTCTGAAGCAACTCAGCACTTAATTGGAAATTACCCCAACACTACCAGCATTATGAAATATGAAATTATTTCGAGTCGAGGGTGAAATTGCGCGCGCTCTCTCTCTCTCTCCCTCTCTCTCTCTTCTTTCTGAATTCTTCCAATTCCAATTTTACACCCACATGAAAAATCTTATCCCAAAACCAAATCATTGTTCGAAATTACAAGTGGCTTTTCCTCATTTTATTTAATATTATTATTATTATTATTATTATTATTATTATTATGTATTATTATTATTATTATTATTATTATTTATCTATGAGATACAGAATCATTCCCTTAAAACTTTTCTGTGAAAATCACAAATATTCAAAACCTACTGCTCTTCCAAGCCTATGCATTTTCAAGAATTGTCGGCTATTTCTTAATACACTTTTTCTTATCTTCGGCTACGTAAGAGGACCCCAGACAGCGGAAATGAAAAAGTAAACAAATGAATCAGGCATTAGTAACAAACATTATTCAACGCCTTGCCTAGGATGACTCACGCAAACACTGTAAACAAGTTCTATAATTGGCTCAAAAGAAATTAACAATAATAATAATAATAATAATAATAATAATAATAATAATAATAATAATAATAATAATAACCATCAAGGTAATGACAGTAATAATACTATTTCTAATATCAATAACCACACTAAACCAAGCATTTATCACAAGCGACTACATTAATTTAATAATTTTCTATCCTTTTTTTTGCAGGCAGAATGTTACTTTTAAGATGCTTAGAACACTTTAGTAACTAATTATATAATTTACATAGAAAATACAAGGTTAAAACACAAGCACCTGGTTAGATACCTGACTACAACCCAAGAAGGATAACCTAAAAATATAATTAAGATATTAAGGTCTAAATTCCACTGCTTCAAGAATGAAGATCAACCTTAGTGAAAAAAGGCTGACCTGGAACCAATTTTCTATGAAGATAAGCCTTGAGTTAAGAAATCTCTCTCTCTCTCTCTCTCTCTCTCTCTCTCTCTAAAAAAACACACACACGAGTAACAAGAGTCAGAGAAGGTCACTGAATATTTAAATGAGCATCTCTTTCAAAGAGAGAGAGAGAGAGAGAGAGAGAGAGAGAGAGAGAGAGAGAGAGAGAGAGAGAGAGAGAGAACTAGGTCGAAAATACTAATACAACGTTGGGCGTGAAACACGCCCGTGCCCCGCCCGAAATCGTGTTCTCTGTTTTAGTTGTCATAAAATTCCACACCAATAACCCTTTCGAAAATGAATTACAAATAACTTTGAACTGGCATGAATGAACACATACAAACGAAGATGTGATATTTACCCGTCCTGAGTACGTATGTACAAAAATGCATGAAAACAGATGGATATTATGGAAGATATATAGATACATTTGTGTATACAACGTACGTACATACATTCGTGTGTGTGTGTGTGTGTGTGTGTGTGTGTGTGTGTGTGTGTGTGTGTGTGTGTGAGAGAGAGAGAGAGAGAGAGAGAGAGAGAGAGAGAGAGAGAGAGAGAGTTACAATGCCGTCTCTATATATTTCAATCTATGCTGAAATTGCTTCAACAGAATTTCTACTCTATATATTTCAATCTATGCTGAAATTGCTTCAACAGAATTTCTACTGAGTCATGGTGACTTTTCTGGAAATGATTGGAAATTGAACGTTCTCTCCCCGCCCTCTCTCTCTCTCTCTCTCTCTCTCTCTCTCTCTCTCTCTCTCTCAATTAAATAATTGAGAGTAATGTGTAACTCCAAGAAGACTTATTAGTTCAAACAGGTTTCGCCAGACCATCAAAATTCAATAAATAAAATAATGTTTATTGATTATATTGACTGCGTATCTTCCTCATACAACACAGTTAACTCTCACCTACATTTTTCCTAGCCTTTATTAAAGACCTCCAGTCCAGTACCGTCAACCCTATCATAAGCTTCCTATACTCTGTTTCAACTCATCGGTCAACGAAAAATTAACATTCATCGACAGGTGGTCATGGCAACACTGTGGGATGTACTCTTCCAAAGACAGAGAGCGAATGCTTATGAGAGAGACGACAGAGCAGTGATTCTCAAACTGGGTGCCACAGACAGTGCCTAGGGGTGTCTCAAGATTGTCATGAATTTTGTCTTGGCACAAAACATCTCGATGCACATTTGTAAAATTAAAAAGCTTGCAGAAGTCTCATATAATTACTATCAGTGTCTATCTACTCTAATATATATATATATATATATATATACATATATATATATAATATACACATATATATATATATATATATATATATATATATATATGTGTGTGTATATATATATATATATATATATATATATATATATATATATATATATATATATATATATATATTATGTGTGTGTTAATTCATACGATATGGAGGATGGTGAAGAAGGGTGCCCATGGCCATGATTACATTATTGGTATGCCATCACTAAAAAGATTGAGAACCACTGCGAGAATAACGAACGAATAAGAGAGAGAGATGAGAGAGAGAGAGAGAGAGAGAGAGAGAGAGAGAGAAGAGAGAGAGAGAAATGCAGTAATCCCATCGTTTTAAAGCATCTGAATATCAGACTAGGTCTCGACCTCGTTTAAACTCTGATTAATGGACGAAATTCAGTATTTTCATGTAAAAATTGTAACAATAAATTATAACATTAAAATTTTCAGTTTGTCTGAGCTTTTCATTTTCACTTATTTAGCCTTCATTACTGAGGTAAAACCGACAAACCGTTGAAAAAAAATTCATCTCTCAATACTCCCCAATTAATCGATTTTTTAATTTCTTTAACAAATACATTTTCAATGATGATAACCTTTTGCTGTATTTAGTCAGAGAGAAGGGGAAAAGCGTTCTTGTGCGTAGGCCTATGCTGTTATACCTCCCACCACCCTTGCCCACTGATAACGTCTATCAGTGTCAGCAAAATGACGGACTGATACTGGAAGAACGAGCCCGACGACGGTTGTTTTTCTGGATTTGTTGTAAATTGCTGAATGTGATAAAAGGGAGAAGCGTATTTCGAAAACCGTTAGAAATACAGTTGCTCCTTTTAGCATCACTTGGAAAACTAAAATCATGAGACACAATTTCCAGTGTTTAGCTTTATTAAGCTTACAAAAGATAAGTATATTGATATGGATCACTTTTCATATAGAAAAAATCTTTTTGCAATGACGATATCGTCAACGGCGTCGCCATGACGAAATGTTGATTTGAGACAATATTTCGATGACAGATCAGCTGACACCGACTACAGTAATGTAACTTTTACATAACATCACTATTTTATACACACCACACAGATAAACACACCCCCCCACACCCACACACACATATACATATACAGCAATATTCGTATGTCTTATTTTGTTTTACTCAAAAATGAGCCGTCTAATTTGTGCCAGATTGCTAAAAAGGGATTCATGTATGTTACAATGATAACAATATTTCGGAAATCCTGTATTCCGGATAGGTTTCTTCCGAAGACCGAAGCCTTCGTAACTAGAAAGCCACTGGAAAGCCTTCGATCCAGCGCTGCGAAATGGAGGCGATTTTCTACTTCAGGATCGTCTTGGAGTTTAAAGATCTTCCGAGTCTCATGGGGCATTGTTTAGACAGTGAGTGTGGAACAAAATTTACTTGGAGTATAAATAAATTAATATATATATATATATATATATATATATATATATACACACATATATATAAATTTGTAAGAGGTACAATGACATCTTAACTTTTTATTTCATCCCACAATTTTGATATGCATGTCACTATTGTGCGAGGAAATCCGAAGTTAAGAAGCCATTGTAATTACTACAAGTACAAACACACACTCACACACACATATATACTGTATATGTATATATGTATATATATATGTAAATATATATTATATAATATATATATATATATATATATATATATATATATATATATATATATATATACTATATATATATTTTATATATTTTTATATTAACTGATGCTGTATGGCAAAAGAGTAAAACTCAAGTCTCGCTAACCTTGTAGCCTTTCTGAGTGCGGAGAAGTTTAGTCATTAGTACCAAGGTCATGACCTTAAAATTTCCCGGAGGGCCTTTTGCTGAAACGCGACCTGAACTGCCAATCAGACAACGCGGAATGATGACTCATTCTTTAAAAAAAAAAAATGTGCGCAACACAAAAAATGGAAAAAAAAAATTAGACCGCCAATACAATCATGCCACTTTAAATTGGTTCGCAATATTAATTTTTTTTCTTGAAGTAGATGAATGAAAGTTAACTATGTCATTCAGAAACATAAATCGTTCTCGCTCTCTCTCTCTCTCTCTCTCTCTCTCTCTCTCTCTCTCTCATCTTTTAGAACTTAATTTCATTCATTCTCTTTGTCATTCCGGACAGGTTCTTGCTTTCACTTCCTTTGATCTCACTAGAATGTCTGAACTGAAATGAACACAACTATACAAGTATGAACGTATAATACACACAGAATCATACACGCTATAATACACAAATTGCATATATACACATAAAAATTAAAGTAATTACTTACACTTTACATAACTGTACAAAAAGGAAATGAGAGCTCATTCTGCAACGACGCAAATGCCAATATCGAAAGTAATGAATGAAATAAATTGGTTAATGCGCGACAGAAAAAGGGCAAGATTACATTTTAAAAGAATTTGACCTCATTTTCATCTCATAATTTGCTTACATAGTGCTCGCAATGACTATGTAATGTTACCTTGGCAGTATCTTCAGTAACACAACTGTCTAATTACTATTTGCATCGATGCGTAATTGATTGTCAATGTACTTTAAAATTCTTCATGGAATGCATCACTGCATTTGCTATTCACGTTGTCAATAACTTTTTCCTCTTTGTTATCTTCCTTTTGTGCATTTCTCATCTGAACGCTGAATTACAGGAATGTAAATAAGGCAATAAGCATAAGGTCACCAATATCAGTAACACTGTATCACCTACCACGTGTCATGTAACTGGAATTGGGAATGCTAGTATCATGTACCAGCGAAGGCAACATGACCCCAATTAAAACCTTTTGACACTTGGGCATTCACCTACGTAACGATCTCCCTTTCATGTGCCTGCCCTCTGGCATTTGGGAAACATCAGTAAGATAAAACAGGTATTTAAATGAGCAGAGACTTAGAATTGGAACGGAATGCATAAAAAGCAA
Source organism: Macrobrachium rosenbergii (assembly GCF_040412425.1). NCBI lineage: Eukaryota > Metazoa > Arthropoda > Malacostraca > Decapoda > Palaemonidae > Macrobrachium > Macrobrachium rosenbergii. Next base: position 49,232,607 of record NC_089752.1, on the reverse strand, counting down.
GAACATATCAGATACTTTAAAGAGAATGACATAAAATACATGTAAATTGTGTGGTAAAATATTGTAAATACATAATAATGAATGTTACATTAAAGGAAAGGATGCCTACAAAAAGCACAAGGTAAAAATAAAGACATCAAAACATGCCCACGGAAAGGAAAACTCTTTTGGTGGAACCAATCAAAACTTTCAAATGATCAGCCAATACTTTTGTAATACGACTTCCAAGTTAAATTGCACATCGGCCCAGCCGTCCTACTAATCAACTTCCCGAGGAAAAAAAAAATGTTAATAAACAGGATAAAAAAAGAACCCATGACTCCCCCCCCTTCTTGGACACTTCACATCAACCCTCCCTCCCCACCCTCCAGAAAAACCTGTACTTCACAATCGTGTCCATCCGAACCAGACAACAGGTCAAGGCCACCGGGATCAATGCCAGTGCCTCGCTGTGCCAGGTGGCATTACAGAGCTAAACAAATTCGGAATATACCGGGAGAAGTGAAAATATTCCCACTTTCTAGTTCATGGAAATTTGAAAGGACAGAGGTGCTCATTTGCTTATCATAGTTACACACGCTGTTACTTTTTTTATTGGTGAGGTTGAGAGAAAGTCATTTCAAGCCAAAGTAAAAAAAAAGATAAATCATTCTCGTGTCTTTCAAGAAGTATTTATCACAAATTCAACGTGCAAAAATTATCATCATCATTCCACAATGATATTAAATAAATGCAGATATATTTCCTGAGATTTGCTTTACATAAACACATTTGTAACTTCATGACAAAATAATTCAGAACGAGAGAAAACCTGTAAAAGGCTATCAACGAAAGCATTCTATTTACGGTGAATAATTCATATCTTAAATTATTTTAATTGATTTTATAAAGCGACTTACAGGTAATTTAATTTCATTAACAAGCAATTAGGTTGTTCGAGTCTGGAATGAAAAATAGGATTTTTCTGAATAACTAGCACTATTTCACTTTAAGAATTCATGCCATACGCTGAAAAATCCAGAATGACAAAATCAAAATAATTATTGAAGGAAATATCAAACTGTTTCTCCTTTAAACTGGTTGAATAAAGGACTTGGAAATAACGTTTGTGCTATCATTCGGGTGCCTCATCTTGAATTTAGTTATGCAATGGCCTTATTCCCTTATAGCACATTTTTCTACGTTTAAAATATGTATCTTTACATGCACTTAGTGACGGCCATCTACTCAGGATAAGGAAAGAAAGAACAGAACTTAGCAGCAACTGACAATTTAAAAAACTGGGAACAATTAGAAAAACAGTCCACTCATCTGATTGCTATGGATGTTTTTATAGACAAAACTGGTCTCTTACCACAACGTGTCTTGTTCCTTGCTCTTTTAGTTGTATCTAGAGTCCACTTATAAAAATTGAGTGGTGAAATTTGCCAACTGGCGTCTTGCCTACGTTGGACAAATTTTATTAGCAATGCTCTGCTAAGACTCTCGTCACTGTTGGGTAATACCATATGTTATTTGAAGTTAATTTCCTAAATGACATCGCCTCTGACCCTTTAACTCCTTCAAAGTCATGTGAACAGAAGACAAGCAAAACTAATTAGGCAACGGAAATCAAACTAATATATAAATCAAACATGACATGCGAATATCTGAACCATTATTTTTCTCCAACATAAGTTTATAAGTTTGATTACAGAATACAAAAAATTACAGATGGTGGGACAATAAAATATGACTAGGAAATGAAAAAGTTTAAATGGATAGTGCATACATAACTGTGATATGGACTGAGACAAAATAGACGAAATCTAAGCGTCATGAAATTCAGCATTCTCCGATTCCTTACACTATATCGATCTGATCCACTGACTTAAATGATGGGTTAAATGCATTAAAATTTCACGACAAACTCAGAGTTTTATATTAAAATTCTTTTATCTATTCTAAGAACAATCCGTTACCCTTACAGGGATGTCCTACAAGACAAATACGGAAGCGATCATTGCAACTTTTGTTGTCTTGCAGCTGGAAAAAGAATGACACATCTTGTGCAAAAGTAAAATAATTACACACAAGCTACACCAGTAAATATTTCGACTTCACTTATACACTGCGTATACACCCCTTTTTTTCTGGATATTAAGGTACTTACATTATAACACTTCAACCTCACCCCCCCCCCATCAACTCGGTATATTCTAGGCATAAATTTCCTCCTTCTTAGTAAGGCTTCAGGACTTTATACCCTCTCACACCAACCTTCTCATTTTTCTTTCATCATTTTAAACACAGACAACTTTTCAAGGTGCGCAATAGAGTAGAGAAGCAGGATACTTTGCATGATAAAACAATCCACATATAAATACATGTATATTGTATACATGTATACATACAATATTATATATATGTGTATATATATATGCACACAAACACACACATATATATTTTCATCCCCAAAACATCTGCTTCCTTCTGCTAGCAAAAAAAAACAACGTATAATTTATATATCTCAATTTTTTGCATTTGCACCTGACGTTTTACAGACATGACTCACCAAGAGGAATCCTGAAAGGGTTCCGGTGACCTCGAAGACCTCCCCCGTCCCTCTCTCTCTCTCTCTCTCTCTCTCTCTCTCTCTCTCTCTCTCTCTCTCTCTCTCTCTCTGTGGTCTTTAGGCCTAAGGGCCAGTATGAAGCAAAGTATCCATCTGACCATCACTTACAAGTGCCCTGTACTCTGGCAAGGTCGATGGAACTTGTTAGCGTTACCTTGTTAACGCAAAGTTGATGTACCCAGACGCTGAGAGAGAGAGAGAGAGAGAGAGAGAGAGAGAGAGAGAGAGAGAGAGAGAGAGAGAGAGAGAGAGAGAGAGAGAGAGAAAGTCGACTCTTTATTTTTTAGAAGAGTAATGAAGTTTCGACTAGAAAAAATTTATTATAACAAAACAGTTTCAAAAATAGATAATAAAAAAACAGTACTCATTGCACAGAAAGAAAACTAACGCAATTTAAATGCGGAGAGAGAGAGAGAGAGAGAGAGAGAGTCGACTCCTTTTTTTTTGTGTTAGAAGAGTAATGAAGTCTCAACTCGAAAAAAATTATATATAATAAAATGGTTTAAAAAATACAAAGATAAAACAACAGTACTCTGCACAGAACTAAGAAAAATGCAATACACGTGAGGAGAGAGAGAGAGAGAGAGAGAGAGAGAGAGAGAGAGAGAGAGAGACCTACAAAGCCACATTCCCGGCACTTTCCATCATATGGCAAGATCGCCACCGGACCAATCAGCCCAAAATTACGACATCGAGTTACAAATGCACTTCCTTCCGCTTCTGCCTGAGGAAGCCATTATGTTCTTTTTCCCTAAGTTTTTTTTTTTTTGACGTGTGTCACAATAATCGATTGGCAATCACTTTCAAGGCAGTCTGGCCAGCGTGCGTACGTGCGTTTGTTTATTTCTTATTATAAATTACGCTTCAAGGTGAGCAGAGGTAGGACGTCAGTCTTATCCAGCTCTTAATCTCACATATACGCATACGCAAATACAGATGTACACACGTATTTGCGTATGGTAATACCAAATTTTCATCCACATTCACGACGAGGAATTCTCTCTCTCTCTCTCTCTCTCTCTCTCTCTCTCTCATACTTAGACATGCCCTGGTGTAAAACTATGTATGTTAACACCTAATTTGCATTCACAGTCAAGGTGTGGGAGGAGCCTTCCTCCCTTTGCCTTGCACAAACAAAACATACTTGTTGGCGTATGTGAGGCAACTCACATATACACTAAACACACATACACAAATTTGTATATACATGTATACGACATTAACTGATTCATCCACAGTCAAGGTAAGAGAACTCTTCCCCACATTCTCTCTCTCTCTCTCTCTCTCTCTCTCTCTCTCTCTCTCTCTCTAGTGACACCATCCGATACATGACACCAGGCACCCATCTGCTGCCTCTCAAACATCTCTCGAGTTACATAAGAGGAACAGGAAATTTTTACACGACCCAAAGGACGACCTCTCCCCACCAGGTACTCTTCTGATACGGAGGGAATTGCGACCTTTATTGAATTACAAAACTCAAGTTCCGTATCTTTCCTTTTTTTTTTTTTACTAATTTTCTACAGGTTACCACACGTCGCTCACCGAATAATACGGCAAGAGGTCAGATATATGAATTTTTTTTCTTTATTATACACACTGTCAATATAATACACACACCCACACACACACACATATATATACATGTATAAATATATGTACAGGTATATATACATATATATATATATATATAATATATATATGTATATATATTATGTATATACATAGGCCTATACATATATGTATATATATACATACAATTCTGTTTGTAACTGAAGACAATAATAATAATAATAATAATAATAATAATAATAATAATAATAATAAATAATAATATGGATGAGACAAATACGACGAAATACTAAGATCAGCCAGCTACAAAAAAAAAATAATATATATATATATATATATATATATATACATATATATATATATATATATATATATATATATATATATATATATATATATATATATTCCAAAGACACATAAAACTACACAAAACTAGACAAGGATACACACAAGGAACAAGTCTCATGACAATAGTTACAACAGCCGGAGGTTTATAAGAACAAGTCCAGCACTTGATATTTAATGAAAAACTGAATAAAAATTTAAAATATTTTACAAGAAGTCACACACCGTATCGTTCCCAGGGTCAGCCATCCAAGCTAATAAACAGTGACAATCTTTATGCCAGCAAGGATTTTTTGCCTTCTATGTGTAATCTGGAAAATTCATGATTACTTCAATATTTGCACAAATCTTGTAAGTCAGTGGAATATGTTCTCCTGTAAATTTTAAGTATTTTTATTGTCGTGAAGAGAGAGAGAGAGAGAGAGAATTATAGTTGATCCATCACTATGTACAACATCAAAATGGAAGGGCCTCGACGAGGTAATCCTTACTCCACAAGGGGTGAATTCATTCATATGATTAAGATCAGAGTGTATTCTGTTTCTCTCCTCAATTATTGAAGGTATTTTACTCTACAATTATTGAAGAGTCTTTCTACGTCAATGATTGTTACACGAGGTATCTCAGTTATTGATATATCAACGTGAACACGTGTTTCATTATTGCTATTACTCCTGATACTACCTCTATTACAAATAATAATAATAATAATAATAATAATAATAATAATAATAATAATAATAATAATAATAATAATAATAATAATAATGTTCGTTTCCGGTCCGAACATCCCATCAAGTACTCTGTACCATCAAGTACTCCCGTCGTGGTCATTTCGGTCCCAAGTCATTGAGGCCGTAACATCCAAAACAACGTAAGACGTTATGTTTATGGTATTTACCGTCATTCTTTTATGTTTTACTTACATCCCCAAGGGCTGGTACTAAACACGGCGCCCATTTTGCATGTATATGTGGTTACGGCCTGATGTTTGGAAACTTTACAACGAACAATTTCCGGTTGAAATCTTGAATGGGACAATTGAAAACAGCAAGAAAATTTTCGAAAATATGTTTGTCCCGTGGAACTGGAGTTCGGACCGGAAACGAACTTTTACCAGCAATAATAATAATAATAATAATAATAATAATAATAATAATAATAATAATAATAATAATAAGAAGAAGAAGAAGAAGAAGAAGAAGAAGAAGAAGAAGAAGAAGAAAGAAGTCGTCCAGTCACTTTAGTCACCCGTACAATACAAACGTAGAAAACGAAGCAGCAGCAGCTGAAGAAAACGTACGAACTTTATAGCTGACTTCAACAAACAAGAAAGACATATAATACATCACAAAAGTTAAATCATGACAATTATTAACAACATTCCATGATATAATCAAAT
>NC_089752.1:49219174-49221674 GCF_040412425.1 Macrobrachium rosenbergii | reverse complement strand
CAGCGATATACTACCCAACAAAAGAGGCGTTTGCCATGAAAAACACACAAAATGGCTCACGAATCTGCGACAAATGTATAGAGCATTTCCCATTACCATATGGGAGAGAGAGACAAAACCTCAGGGCCAAGTGTTAGGCCTAACTCTAAAATTTACATTCAATTAACCTACTAAGAAAACACACAGCGCGAGAAAAAGATTCCGCGCTTAATTAAGACGTATTTACTTAAGTGACTTTAACCGCGATTTAATTAGCCATGCTCCATCTCCACTGTACTTATCTGTACAAGGATCCTTTATACACACACAAATGTATGTATGGTGTGATTCCAGAAATGTATGTGTATGCATGGATACACACATATATTATAGTGAGAGAGCATATATATATATACATATATATATATATATATATATATATATATATATATATATATATATATATACACATACATACGCACACAGACACACACATATATATTTATGTATATATATGTATACATAGTGTATATACACACACACACACACACACATATATATATATATATATATATATATATATATATATATATATATATATATACACACATATAGAGTAAGAATGCAGTTGAATATTTCACTTGTTTTGTTGTTCCACAGACGTCACACACATACTCAAAGGGCTCTCCAGCAGTGTACAGAAAGCCTCTGCACATTGGAGTCAGTTAAGAACTGAGCGTGAGTTGAAATGAGCTGTAGGTGGAAAGTTAGGAATATCCGAATGTTAATTGGCTGAGCGTAGATAGGAAGAAATCGCAAAAACCGATGAAAGAATCAAGAAGAATACGAAAAGATAATAGATGAGATATTATTTAGGGTTATGGGCTTAACCAGTTTTAAGAAAGTTACGAGAATAAATATATTAAAAAAATAGAAGCCAAAGATCGAACAGTAGTTTTTCTGTATGAACAATGGCAAAATACTTGAAATATCTTCAAGGAAACGAAATGCCGTTAGCTAACAACATGTCACAATGTAATCACAAAATTTCCTCCCCATCACACTGCACGAGAGGACCTGAAAAGGACGCGGCGAGAGAGAGAGAGAGAGAGAGAGAGAGAGAGAGAGAGAGAGAGAGAGAGAGAGAGAGAGAGAGAGAGAGAGAGAGATGCCCTTGCTAAAGGTGCTGCTACTTTGTCCTTGGCACAGTGGTGCAAAAAGTCACAATGTTAATTCATGAACGACGAGTCGCAAGGAGACAAGAATGAGGAGAGAGGATGGGTTCTTCTCTTAGTCACCAGAGAGAGAGAGAGAGAGAGAGAGAGAGAGAGAGAGAGAGAGAGAGACCGTGCCGGCCACCACCTGTCAATCCCAAATGTCATTAACACCTTGGCCATTTGCAGCGACAAGGTCGTAAACTTAATCAACGATGCTTTGCACCAACATCCCAACATCAGGCGTTGTTAAAAAGAAACCGTGGTCTGCGATGTAGCTTGATTTTTTTTTTACCGTGTGTGTGTGTTTGTGTGTGAGAGAGAGAGAGAGAGAGAGAGAGAGAGAGAGAGAGAGAGAGAGAGAGCGAGATTTTCTCTAAAATATCTCTATATAAAAAAGACGCAATTTACTTACATTTGTTATTCTGCTTTGTGGAACGACAGTCTTCAGGTAATAGACTTTATTTATTGAGACCTGCCACCGTCCAGCCCGGCCCAGCCTTTTCTACCACTGGCCCCTAAGTATGGGCTCACTGTTAATTATACAGCCAAGAAATATAAGCATTCGTCTACTTATGGTGAAGACGCACAAGTATCAAAACAGTTCAAATTTATTTTCAACAAGATAAGCAACATCGATATATATGGTCAAGATTCATACCCAATGTATTATTTTTCCCTGTGGTAAATCTAACTATATATTTTACCTGTCCTGTGATTGTAAATATTATTATATATATATATATATATATATATATATATATATATATATATATATATATATATATATATATATATATATATATATATATATATATATAGAGAGAGAGAGAGAGAGAGAGAGAGAGAGAGAGAGAGAGAGAGAGAGAGAGAGAGAGAGAGAACAATACCTTATAATAAGTACAAGCATAATATACAAATACTATTAAAAAAGATGGTATTAACTGTCGAACAACAATAAATTCTGACTTTGAACAAACCTTAAATAAATACAGCCTCCTTAGGGAAAACTCAAATGTAAAAAAACTTATTCTTCACCTCAGAACCTAATTAATAAGAAGACTCAGCGGTCGCGGTAAAAGAGAGAATCTCGGAGAGAGACTTCAACTTGATTTTTCTCACACAAGATTCCAGACATTCCATGATAATAGAGAACAAGTAAAAAATGGGTCGAAGTGTCTTCGGCGCAATCGAGTTTTCTGTACATCGTATAATGCTGTATGAAACTCTCGATGTGCTGCAGTATGAAACTCTCAGCCACGACCAGAGAGCGCTCTGTTGCTCCCCAGATGCGGTCAAGTGAAGAT
>NC_089752.1:49199174-49214174 GCF_040412425.1 Macrobrachium rosenbergii | reverse complement strand
GGATGTTTTAGGCTTCCCAAGGATTAGTGGAGAATCTTAGCGACACAAAATACAAAGGAAATCTTAGAGTAAACAAACAAGGCGTCTACTTACTATGACTATTCTTTGTGTGTGCGTGTTTGTGTATGTATGTGTAGATATATATAAATATTTATATACATATGTATATTATATATATATAATATATATATATATATATATATATATATATATATATATATATATATATATATATATATATATATATATATAGTAATTGATAAATGAAGATGATACAGAGTTCTCTATGTAAACAATATAATTCATTTCAGAAAGTTAAAGTTTATTTATATATATATATATATATATATATATATATATATATATATATATATATATATATATATATATATATTATTCCATGTATTAAATTTTAAGATACTACACTTCAAAAGGTACATGCAAGACAGTTACATAAAGATAATAATCAACAAATAAATGGAAATATGTACATAATTACGTAACTTGAAGCCTTAAATATAACATATAAAAACAACTGGGCACATTCTCTTGATGACAGAAACGTCAATGGTAAAAAAATCAACGAAAAAATTACAACAACACTGAACTGATCTAATGACAGTAGTCACTTCAAATAATTAAATAAACAACAAAAACAAATCACAAAAAAATAACAAGAATAGTGGCTCAAGCTACAAGCCCTTAAGACGCAATGCAACATCATCCGAGGCGATGAACTGGTCAATGCAGCTCACTCCTGGCTGAGAGGAGGAGGAGGAGGAGGAGGAGGAGGAGGAGGAGGAGGAGGAGGAGGAGGAGGAGGAGGAGGGGAGGAGGAGAAGGAGGAGGAGGAGGAGGAGGATTGGCAGTTGTGGTGGTTGTGTCGCCTTGCAAACCAGGCCTCTGCTATTGATACAGGTAAGAGCATTTGGTGTAAGTGCGTTTTGTTAGCTCTCTCTCTCTCTCTCTCTCAATCTTCTAATATTATATATATATATATATATATATATATATATATATATATATATATATATATGTATATATATAAATATATATACATATTACTAAAAAGGACTCATTCAAAACTGATGGTATCTAATGGAGTATTTATTCAGAAAAAGTTACAGCTTTCTTGGACAAGCAGTCCACATTATCAAGTATCCGCATTAATGCACAAAACAATTGTGTAAGTGATAAAGTTGATATATATATACATATACATATATATATATATATATATATATATATATATATATATATATATATATATATATATATATATATATATATACTGTATAGCGGGTATGTGTGAGGGGAGTTCAATGGATATAAAACTGACTTTTAAATTTACTTTAGATATTCCTATGTACTAATAATGTAACTGTAATAATGATCTACGCCGTGATATTTTATATTTTCTGTTGCAAACGAAACGTTTAAAATGTTTTAGGACACCGCAAGGAGACGAATAGCCTTCTTACCCATTTCATTTTCCTTTCCACTATCATAACAACAAAAACTTACATATGGACTGTCAAATGATAATTACACAAAATTATATAAAGAGAACACTGCCACAGTCGTGCGTGCGAGAAAAGAAGAAGAAGAAGAAAAGGATTCCGAAGCGTCCGACATCTCATCTCGGTGACGTAAGACTCATTTAGGTGAGGAGGCACGACGGAGACGCCTTAAGTCAAGGAAGCCATCACGAGCAACACGGTGGAGAGACTTTTAAGACCCTGTAAGATTCCCTTCAAAGCACTGATTAAGCAGGTACCGTCTCCACAACAGAGAGAGAGAGAGAGAGAGAGAGAGAGAGAGAGAGAGAGAGAGAGAGAGAGAGAGAGAGAGGAAATAAACCCTCACAAAACAGGAAAGCAAGCGAGAGAGAGAGAGAGAGAGAGAGAGAGAGAGAGAGAGAGAGAGAGAGAGAGAGAGAGAGAGAGAGAGAGAGAGATTTAGGCAAAAAATCCTTACAAAACGGAGAGAATAAAAGAAGAATTGTTGACAATTCATGAAATCAATTTTCGCAAAAGGAGGGGAAAGACAGTGAGTGAGAATTAATGGGATGAATTCTCCAACTGTGCACCCCGTTCAACCAGGGATTCTAATTAGCCGGCAGTCCACCTCGGAGAATGCTTTAAGCCGACAATGAGATCAAGATACTAACCTTTCTCTTTCTGTTCGGTTCAGTGTTCTCCCTTTTGAGATAAAGAGTTCCTCAAAGGAACACGACCCCGTGCTGGCATAAGGCCATCTCCATCTAACAACAATAGAATTTTAAGACTTTTACAGCTCAAAGAACAAGAACTCGTGCTGGCACACGAAAAATCAACTCCTTCAAAACATATTTCATATTTGCATAATTTCTGTTTGGAGTAGGTGTAAGCTGTGTACCTCGGCGGGTCTCTCTCCCTCCTCTCTCTCTCTCTCTCTCTCTCTCTCTCTCTCTGCCATATATAAACAGCACATAGGGTAAATGGCCGTGACCAGGATAAAAGTTAGGGCTGACATATTTCTCTTTATCTCAGACGGCATGACAATGCCTTAGATCTAGGATGAGACAAAAGAACTCGGCAGACAGTTCCTCCTTTTTCCTTACTCGAAAATACGGTTTCCACACTCACCATCCTTCATGATTATGCATCAAGTCGTACTTGCACCATTTTGCATCTAAAAACATCCAGAATAACAAAAGTCAAATAATAACTTACGAGTAAACTGCAGTACCATAAACAACTGATATAAAATACCTCGTTGAATTTTAAGGAAAACGTAAACGTTACTTTGCAACTAACAAGATACTTTTGACTTATTAAACATTATTGCTTATTTTATCCAAGACACTTAACTTGTGCATATATATATATACACACAATGTATATGTAATTATGTAAATTATATATATATATATATATATATATATATATATATATATATATATATATATATATATATATATATGTGTGTGTGTGTGTGTGTGTGTGTGTGTGTGTGTGTGTGTGTGTGTGTGTGTGTGTGAGTATAATTCTTATAAAATCATTAGCTATATATGCAAGGTATACTTAGAAAATCAATGAAAACTGAATTTTATTATTCTGAAGGTGCTTCTCGCTAGTCAAATTTTTATGTCAGGAAAACACGTGTTCAAATATACTCTTTCACTAATGAATCTGCACGAGCATTATTTTCATATATTTTCTCTCTTGGCTAATGCAAAATAATATGTGGATAAAAGTTAACATGGAAATTAAAAAGGTACAAATAGAAAAAAATATACCAAAGTCTGAACGCTCACGTGAATCCTAGAGAAAGAGAATTTTCCCTTAATCAGCGTCGTTCATTGCAAGCAAAATGGTACAAAAGAAAATGCTGCACATCCACACCAAAACCTCAGGACCACATTTAATGCCAGCCAATCTGCATTGCAACATTGAGAGTGCCGTTGAACGCAGCCTATTCCTCTCTTCAATAAACCCGTAATCAGCATAAACAAACATAACCCCAGAATAACCTCGCTCATTCCCTCCAAACAAGATGCGGAGGGGGAGGGGGAAGGGAGAGAGAAAGAGAGAGGGGGAGGGGGAGGAACAGGGAATAAACTTCTTGGATTACACCCTAGAAAAGGCATCTCGCAGAAGCATATCGTCCTACCTGTCAGCAGGTAAGCCAGACTTACAACACCTTTAATTAAGCCTCCTCGACAACGACTCTCTATTTCGGGAATAATATGGACGGGGGTTACCTTAATGGAATTAAGGCAAAAATCCCATTCCAATTTCCACACCCATTTAACAGTGGTTGCAAATGAGGACGAGGAAGGAGGGAGAATGAGAGGGGTTGTTCTGCATCGCTGGTTTTCAGTATTTACGGGACTTGCTCTTTTACTAAAAGGCACAGTGGGGTAAAACAGCATACAAAGGTGGAGGTAATTTTCTTCCTTACAGTTATTAAGTTACTCAAATTTCTATATGCCATAAATTTCTCCAAAGAGGTTCATTGTCTGTCAACATGTAGTCAACAATGAAGATATGTAAAACTCAGCAGAAAAATATTGTCCTTATATATACATATACACAAACATACATATATAAGGACAATACTTTTACAAACTTATGCAAACTCACGGACAAGTTGTTAACTTTCTCTTGCACAAGAAAATGGCAGTCACTGCAATTCACACAAATTTATCGTTTCTTATTCAGTAGTTACGAATGACAACAGGCCTTCACACAAAGACGGCTGTCTTTCAGTTTGCAAAATATGTATCTTACAGGCAAAGCTAATACGAGAGTGTGAAATGACCCCGTTGATTGCCATACTGTTTCTTCAGAATCTGTCAACAAGCAAAGCGAAGGAGAGTTCTTGATATGTATATATATAATGTTAGGGTAATCCTAACTGATAGTTATATACTTACTTGTCGATAAATGTACATAAACATCAACAGGTTTGGTTAATAATATAAGACCTAACCTCAAATAATTTAATCTTTATATCAATGCAAGACTACAAGTAAATGTAACTGATATGCTGAAGTCTTTATCAGTCTTAGTGTGTCCTGTCAGTACCAAACATGCCGTCACGCATGCATATTTCCAGATAATTATACAGTACATTATTACATTGTAATAGTCCTTTGTTGGCCGAACCGGTTGAGCTTCAGACTGTCGCTCGATGGGCCGGAGTTCAATTCCCGCGGCCGGCTGATGAACAGTTAGAGGAATTTATTTCTGGTGATAGAAATTCATTTCTCGCTTTAATGTGGTTCGGAATGTGGTTCGGATTCCACAAAAAGCTGTAGGTCCCGTTGCTAAGTAACCAATTGGTTCTTAGCCACGTAAAATAAGTCTAATCCTTCGGGCCAGCCCTAGGAGAGCTGTTAATCAGCTCAGTGGTCTGGTAAAACTAAGGTATACTTATTACATTGTAATAACGTGTAATTATAAATGGTATATATATATAGTTTATGTTTGCCTTGTCTATACAGGGCGCGTATTCCTGAATTCTGCGCGTGATCGTAAGAGCTGACTGTGCAAAGGCTGTAAACCCTTACGACTACAGCCATCGCCTTCCCTGGAGACCAGAAGCCGCTAAGACGGGAGACGTAAAAGGCACACCTGAAGACCCACAGACGAGACACGAGGGGAAGACCGCCATCTAAAATTCCAATTACCAAAACGGTTACTGCCGCTGAAGACTTTGAGGGGAACTGGACGGTGAAGGGGAAGACGGGAGCTTTTCTTTAAAAGAGGGGAGCAGGCGAAGGATCTCTTTGAGATGATAGGGATATGGTGAGAATTCCTTCGAGAACATGGAAATAGAAATGGGGAATGATTATTTTGAAAACAGGGGAACGGAAGAATGATCTCTTTGAGATGATGGGGATCTGATGAGGATTCCTTTTAGAACAGGGAGATGGGGAATGGAGAATGATTTCTTTGAAAAGGGGGGAACAAGTGAAGGATCTCTTTGAGATGATGGGGATATGGTGAGGATTCCTTTGACAACATGGTGAAATTTGGAACTGGGAATGATTTCTTTGAAAAGAGGGGAACGGGCGAAGGATCTCTTTGAAATGATGCGGATCTGGTGAGGGTTCCTTTGAGAAAAGCGAATGCTTTCTTTGAAAAGAGGGGAACGGTAGGAAGGCAGCTTGGAGAGAAAATGGGAAGGCAGGAAAGCATCTGTTATGAAAGAGAAAAGAGAAGGATTTCTTTGAGAATGGAACACGGTAAGAATTTCCCCAGAAGGAAACTGGGGAACTATTACTTTGACGGGGGAAAGACTTCTTTGAGAAGAGGGGAATTTCTTGTGGCAGCATCTCCTCCATTTCCAGCTCGGCCAAAACTCTTGTGTTGTTCAAGGTTTCTGTGAATAACTAAGTCTCTGTTTGATATTCCCTGAACATGGAATGTCAGGTGTTTTCATTTATTTTGGGATAAATCTGTTTACTTCATTCCGTCATTCGTGGATAGAATATGTTTCAAATATCTCGTCACATTTAGGAAATTCTAGAGTATTTACCGAGGAAAATCCACTTTCGTTAAGATTTATGCATTTATGAGTATCAGAAGTTAAATACAATTTTCACAGGTTAATGAATCAAACCCACATATACTCCATGACATTCAAAAACAAATATTACTTTTGTTTTCCACACCCACATTACTTCTAAATCGTTTTCCGATATATTTGCAATACCCTGAATTACACTGAACAATCGCACATACCAATAAAAAAATCAAGAGTAAATGCAATTCAAACCATTAAGATACTGTCGCCCCAGATGTAACACCCACACACCGACACTGACTTATGGGCTATTATATCAATCCCTCTTCATTCAGAACATTGAAAGTCGATACAATTTCACCCAGAGGCAGTTTCATTCGACGCTGTGATTGAATTTCTCGTCAAATATCTAAAATCAAAGGAAATTATCGGTATTTTTAGAGAGAGAGAGAGAGAGAGAGAGAGAGAGAGAGAGAGAGAGAGAGAGAGAGAGAGAGAGAGAGAGAGAGCTCAGGGCAACACCAAGATGAAAACATGTCTCTTACAAGAATCGGTTAAAGGAAAACTGACATTTTAAAAAAGTATATATCACTGGTACCACAGTGTCTCTAACGACTGTGTGTGTGTGTGTGTGTGTGTGAGAGAGAGAGAGAGAGAGAGAGAGAGAGAGAGAGAGAGAGAGAGACTCTTTACATAATACTGAAATATAATGACAAAGATCGCAATGCTTCTGATAATTTGGTTGGCAAATCGAAAAAAACAGGTTATTACCCTTTGGCAAACAAATAAAGGAAAAGAAGTAAAATTCAGAAAAGTTAAAATCTGGACCGAGACTGAGATGGGTGTCTGTTTAATCCCATGAGAAGGGAAAATATTTTATGTTCCCAAGGAAACTGTAACAGCTGCAACAAAAGCTACAAGACCCCCCACAGTGACGTCAGTTCCAACATCAGACACAAGTAACTGTTTCCGATCTCACAGAAGAGGGATTTCACCACGTCACACATATATAAAGCTTCTATATCTGTTTGTTTACTTCTTTGTTTCTTGTTTCCTCTACTTTTGGCTTAATAACTTTCTTTCATCTCATTCTATTATCACACATGGGTAGGGAACTGGACTCATTTGAGTCTTAGCTTTTTCTATTTAAAGTAGGAATTCATGCACATCATAAATAATATCACACAATGACATGAAAATCAGATAGCAAAATATGCTCTTCTCTCTCTCTCTCTCTCTCTCTATATATATATATATATATATATATATATATATTATATATTATACACGTGCACATAACACATCAAAGTAGATAAGCACTAAAACACACTCAGTATAAACAGACAGTTATGCAAATCCAAAAACGCAAAGTGAATAAATGTTAAATAGTTATACCATGCATGTAATCTAGATTCCAAGCACTTATGCTGAAATTATAAAATCTGTAAGCAGAGGTATGGGCCATCAAAATGTTCCACAACGTAACATTCTAGCTAAACTTACTTAACTATATTCCATTCGCGGATAAAAAATGACGATATCTTAAAAAACACTGAAGCAAAATTGGATCCCGTCCCCCAAAAATGTGATGGCTATCAATAAATGACCTGTAACAGTACACAAGGTATAAAACTAAAATTATATATTACATAATGTACATAAAAAACTGAAAATTACAAATGAACTAAAAGAGCACCGAGTTTCGTGCCTAGCAAGAGCAGTTATTCAAGCGAGTAAAACTCAAATACGCTTAGGAACATACAAATCATCTGAATTCAAAGCCATATAACCAGTCCCAATACAAGAACATAAAAACAGAAATAAATAAAATCTAACTGAAACCTATAAATCTGCACGTGGAACCTGGCATCCCTAGATCCCCACGCAACACAGGCACTGTGGGCGATAAATCTCCCCACAATAATTGAAGTTCGTGGGTACCACGTTCCCAATTAATTGAGCCGAAGGTAGAAGCGTTTTAATTGGACTATGGGGGTGAGGCAGTGCATACAACAACACTGCTGCTAAATTAATTGACTGACTGAAATATGATTCTAGCCTCAAGGGATTTTTTTTCCGGACAAAATTGCTCGAAGGCATGTTTTACTCTTGTCCTAACAACAGCAGATTTCATTTCTGGTTGTTTTTCACAATACAGAACTTTGGCTATGCAGATCCAGCAGTCTCTTAATTGCTCCCGAAAGTGCTAAGCTTTGGAAGAGTGTTCCTAGCAGCTGAGCTTTGGAAAAGCCTTCCTAGCAATGTTATTGATATTGATACTGATGCTATTTAGTTTAAGAGAAGCCGTAAAGCAAAAGTGCATTGCACCAATGCCTTTCAATTTTTCCCATTTTTAAGCAACTGTGTATTTATGCAAGATATTAATCCGTTATATTTTTTCTCTACGAATCTACTTTTCATCAAACGTTTTCTCTTATAGGATACAGCCCTGGGGCTGTGAATCTTACCCATAAATTTTTAAGTTTTGGTATTCTGTCTCGCCTGTTGTCATACTAATACGATGACAAGCAGGTCCAGATTTCCCGGTAGAGCAGGATGGAATCAACGGTAATAAAGAAAAGATTTCGTTCACCCATTTTCTTCCGCAAGAATGGCGAAGATTTTTCCCAATATTTTATCTCGTCAACGACAAAATGTTCAACATCAGCAGGCTTAGGATTATGTGTGTGTGTGTTAAGACTATCCATAAAATCCGAAGCAATTTTTCCCTATTCACCAACGTTTTCATTCCAAAGGTATGGTATGTTCTTTCAAAATTGCAAGAGTGGTGGCCATGAGATTATATTCAAAATAAAAATCTTTTTGCGGCCTATTCTTCACTTTCCCATAATTTTCTAATACCTGATCCCAACTTTCTGTATTTTCTGTTACTTTCTGTTACTTCTTTCAAATGGACACCATATCCTTTGAAGCTTGAGTTTCAAATCAGTGGCCACTGTGGACTTGTTCCGTATGAATAGGGTTCATCCTCAGAATAATAATAATAATAATAATAATAATAATAATAATAATAAGAAGAAGAAGAAGAAGAAGAAGAAGAAGAAGTACGAGAAGAATAACGGAATGATACCTGAATCTCGTGCAGAAGTGCAGGGGAACAAAATGAAACTGCGCTCCCTACCCCTCCCCGCCTTTACCTACGGCAGAGGGATTCTGGGTACAAATAAATAAATGAACATTTCACATAACTGAAATATTTCAAGGATATCACTCGAACACTAAATATAAAATTAGTTTAATATTACTTAAAAAAGAGGCAGTGGCCAACATCATGGCGAAACAAGTTGCTTCTCTAAATAACACGAGCCAGGAAGAGACAGATCTATAGTTTTTTTCTTCTTTCTCGTGTATCGGGAGTCTTGAGACGTGAGTAATTCGAAACAACTAGGGTGCCACAAGTGGAGGGAAAGCCTTACCAAAGAGGAGGGGGATGGGTCAACTGATCGGGGGGTAGGGGGAAGGGAAGGGAAGGGAGGGGAGACTGAAACCACCTTGACTCCCCCCCCCCTCGCAAGCAGGTACTAACATCACGTAAATTACGACCTCTGTAAATCCTTCTTTTCAAACACCTTTTGCACCTGCACTAGAAAGCCGGCTGACTCTCTCTCTCTCCCTCTGCATTTCACTTGAACCTTACTTTATACTGATAGTAAATAAATGAGCGAAATTTGCAATCAACGAAATCGCTTATTTCAAAATGAAATACGAAAATCCCCAAAAATTATGAAAGGAAAATAAAACCTGCTTTACCCCAAAACAACAACAGGTAAGTTAGTGCATGTTCTGCACGTTATTACCTTGCTCAGGTATGCTACGTATCTCCCAGGTGAATAAACAAATGGCTTTTGTGCTCTCAATATCCCACGGGACATTATCACGATCAATGATTCGAAGCATCCACAAAGCTCTTTGTTAAAGCTTCTTGTTAAAGCTTTAACGACAAATTTTCACACCAAACACTAGCTTGAATTCATTCATTTATTTTTTCAATGTAGAGGAATACGTGAACATTAAGAAAACTGAGAACTAACTGGCCAAGAATTCACAATAAATGAGAAAATTCCAAAGGAGAATTCTTGGACATGACAGCGAATAAGGTCAGAAAATAAAATGCAAAGAACAGCTACGGTTTGATCTCTCTATCTTAAAGCAGTTACTCTCGATTTAGCCGCATATAAATAATTATATATATACATACATATACAAATACACATATATGAATTCACACACATTATTCATATAGTAATCTCCATCAGTTCAAGTCTCAAAATTTCTTGGCATCAAGGATGACCTTTTGGTACCATTACAAATAACCTACCCAAACAGTTGACGTCAAGGTTCTAACAAAATCTTAATATAATAATGTTAATCATAATAGTCATAAAAAAATTATGATAACTTCTTTCACGTTTCAGTAAGAAAGGAAAATCTCACTACTCACCAGATTCGTCACTTGCTTTCAAGTGCCAACAACTAACCTGCAAACGAAAGAATGTTTCATTAAATAGTTTAATCAAGCTCATATTTCTCTTTGATTTAATTCTTAAATTGGGCCTTATTCAAAATATTTGGGGGAAAATGTAACACATTTTAAGTAGACAAAAAAAAAAAAATATATATATATATATATAAGACGACAAATATCCTATATATTTGGGAATACTTAAGTGACATAATTTTCCACAGGCATCTAATATCTCATTCTCGTACCTGCCATTTCTCAAATTATAAACCGTCATTACTAAAAAAAAAGAAGTTTTTTCTCGTGCGCATGAATCTTTCTCAGCATTAAAATAAAAGCATTACCACAGATCAATTTACAAAAAATAAAAAATAACAATAATGATGAGACACAGAAGGCCGAGTAAATAATAATAATAATAATAATAATAATAATAATAATAATAATAATAATAATAATAATAATAATACACACACAGCTCAAGTATATGCAATCACATTCTTAACTTGTAAGTATTGCAAGAACTTGATAATTCACTCACTATCACGCTAAACGGAAAACCTATGCATTTTTTTTATCAACAAAAAAGGCTAAACTTTACTTCATTCCTCCGCTTTATTTCGCAGATGAACATACACTTCCAAAAAGAAAGCATACACATTCAACTGAACAAGTTGCATCGCCTACGACGTATTTTTTCCAAGATGTCCTCTGTCTTTGTTCATATCGCCAAACATAAATCATCGAAAGTCCTTTTCTGCTGTTCCCTGTAATTCCTGGATATTTGGGTTTGCATTATCAATCATCAACAGTCGTACAAAGAAAGACAAAAAAATAAAAAGAAGAGGAAAAAAGGCCCGTCCGCGCCCAATCCTACCCCTCCCGCCCCTCTTACACCTAGCCCGCCCACCCGCCCAGTCACCCACCCACCCAGCCACCCGCCCATCTCGCAACACAAGGGAATCGATAGGGCGTGAGCGTTTGCTGCTGCTGGTGCTGCTGCTCATGATGACGATGATGCTGCTACGCCACTTCTTTTGTCTGCAGCAGAAGCAACAATTGCTGCCACTGTTTCTGCTGTGAGGAGAAACAGAAAAAGAAGCAGCACCCCTAAGGAGCCCTTTTCCACATCATTTTCATCTAAGTCTCTCTCTCTCTCTCTCTCTCTCTCTCTCTCTCTCTCACATGTCTCCCGTGCCGAATCATCACTCACTCCTTTCGTCGGCTGAAGATCTCAAGGAAACGAAAATCTTAAAAAAAGAGAAAAATAAAAGAAAAAAGGAAAAGAGGAATTTCGAGCTCATCGAATCTTGTTTGCTTGACTCGACATTCATTCCAACAGGTTCTTTTGTCCCGGACAATCAGCGGCGATGAAAGGCCTCACGGTGAAAAGGGATATTTTGTCAGATGGAAGTTCGAAAAACAAAATTAGATACTGTTAACAGCAACATTGACTTTAATTTTACTTTAATTCTGCATCATTAACTTAAAGTATAATCCACAATGACATACATATAAAAAATAATCAACCGATAATTCCTATATTCATTCAGCAACTATTTTTCACACACACACACACACAACGATTCTTATATTTATTCATTAAACATATTTCACACACACACACACAGACACGCACACACATATAAACGACGATTCTTACATTCATTCAGTAAATATACTTCGCGCACACGCACGCGCACACACACACACACACACACACAAGAAAATTCCTATATTCATTTCAGTAAATATTTTTCATACACACTCACACACACGACGAATCCTACAATCATTCACTATATATATTTCACACACACACACACGACGATTCCTATATTCATTCAGCAATATGTCATACACACACACATAGCACAATTCCTATATTCATTCAGTACATACATTTCACTCACACACACACAAGACACTCCCTATATTCATTCAGTAAATATATTTCATACACACATATACAACCACACACGGCGATTCCTATATCCGTTCAGTAAATATATTTCAAACACACACACACAAGACAATTCCTATATTAATTCAGTAAATAATTTCACATACATACATACACAAAGACGACGATTCCTATATTCATGCAGTACATATATTTCATACATACATACACAAGACAATTCCTATATTGATTCAGTAAATATATTTCATACACACACACACGACGATTCCCATATTCATGCAGTACATATATTTCAAACACACACACATACACAACGATTCCCGTATTCATTCAGTAAATATATTTTAGACTCAAGGCAATTCCTATATTCATTCAGTAAATATATTACACGCATACACACATGGCGAATCCTATTTTCATTCAGTAAATATATTTCACACACACATGACGATTCCTATATACGTTCAGTAAACATACTCAATGCCTACATTTAAATTTAATGCCAACAGAATAAATACACTTCAAACAAAAAACAAAGCAACAACGCTCGCGACAAACAAACAAACAAACCCATCCACCTACGAAGTAGGGAGAATAATCCAATAAGAACGAAATTCTTACAACAAAATATCTCGAGAATCCTACGAGGAGTTCCACTCACACATGTTTTGAAATACATGTTTTGATGTGTCCTTAAACCATACAATTAAGTAAACGAAAAAAAAAACACGTCTGACAGAATCCTAACTTCCCCATACCAGTCCTTCAATATACATTGGAGGTAGCGGAAGGAGGAGGCTCAAGAGAGTCTGGGTAGGCTCTCAAGTCTCACTCGAGAGCCAGAGTAGCATTATGATTATAATTTATACACATAATCGCTTGCCACGAAAAACATCAATGGGTTATTAGTGTATCTTTTAGTAAAAACTCAAATAAAAGTCAACTCTGATTCACAATAAGATTTTGTACATATGCTTTCGTGGCTTTCATTTTCAAAGCTTTGTTTTTGAAATTCAAATTAATGACGTTCATATTTTTGTTTCTTACATTAATTCACTTTATGCAAATTTTTCCGTCTCGACGGCTTCCACTTTTAACTATTTTCTAATCTCAGTATTTTCCAGATAGTTTGGGACACATTCTTTTTTCGGATCCAAATAAAAATGAAATAACTAGCTAGACAAAGCAAAACTCTATAGAGATATATGCAACTTTCACTCTATGTGCATATATGTATTATATATGTACATAAAATATACACACAAACATACATATACATATACACACACACATATATATATATTATTTATGTATGTATATGTATATATATATACATATATATATTCTCAGCTATTCTGTTTATGCTTTTGTTAGCCCAGTGCCGACCTCTACTCTGTCTGAGACCCATTACACCCAACTATTCACTGCTTGTGTCAACACGAGTAAGATCGGATTTTCAGGAAACGGGTCCAGTCGTTCACCTCGCAGTGGATAATTCTTAATCTCTTGCTCGTGAGGGAAGTTCGTTAGCTACTGAGATTTACAGCTGAATACGAAACAGGAATAGAAGTACTCGCACGCACACGTATTCAATTACACGTGGTAGCACGTCTGTGGATAAGAAATATATATGCAGAGAGAGAGAGAGAGAGAGAGAAATTCAATTACACGTGTTTCCTGGTCTGTGTATAAGAAATATATGCACACGCACACACACACACACACACAGAGAGAGAGAGAGAGAGAGAGAGAGAGAGAGAGAGATGGGTACCCATGGTTGGAATTCTTATACTAATCAGAGGGCCATTTACGAATAGCTTAGGATAATCGCCGTCGAATTTCCTGCTGCAGTGAGAACGTTCCCATAATTTGTTCTATGGCATTTACGAGAGCAATCTCATCACGGCCAAGACTCCTGCCTGAGCTAAGGAATCGTGCAAGTTTACACATTCACACACTCACTATCTCCATGACGAAAAAACTGGGGGTAGTAAAATAATGGTGGCGATGGTGATGTGAATCTAGTATAAATCTTCGGTAATACATCTTTATCTTTTTAAGTTATTTTCGATAGAATTTACCTTTGTAAAAAAAAAAAGGACAAAACACGATTTCCTTTGAATTAACATAACATATCCGAACTGAGCATTTGCTTCTTCCCTCTACGTAAAAACGTTTGGTGCATCATCATTCTGTGATATATCTATTGATCCAAATGTTCATGCCAAAGGTACATGATGAAGTAACGACATGCACTGTACAAAACTTAAACAGAAAGCGAAAACACGAAACGAAGAATTATCTACTATCCATATTAGCATTTTCTTACACCGATCCAGAAGAGAGAGAGAGAGAGAGAGAGAGAGAGAGAGAGAGAGATCATAAGCGGATAAATATTTCTTTTTAAAAATCTGGACTGATATTACATTAGTTTAAAGGTCAAAATGTCATTAGACTATGCCCTTAAATGTTTAAACTAACATTAAAAAATACTACCATTAATTTTATACTTATATTTATCTACATCCGAATACAGTCATTTCTTTGCGCGGTTTCCTTCCCTTTCTTTAATAAACCT
>NC_089752.1:49164174-49194174 GCF_040412425.1 Macrobrachium rosenbergii | reverse complement strand
AGGTCTGACTTTGAATAATTAACATTATCTCTAAGTTAAACGACAGCACTCTTATAAAAAGAAAACGAAAAACAACCTACAAATGAAGACGTGCCACTAATGAGAGTTGACGCTTCACAAAGGGCCACCACACTCCGATCCCTTTTTTTGATAAGGTAAAAGACAAAATAAAAATAAGGGGGGAATTGTAAAGTACTGCTTTCATTAGCACCCCTCGGGAACCCCTCTCTGCGACAGAACAAAAGGAAGCCGAGAGGAAGAGGAACAAAGCAGTCGCTAATCTTACCACACAATTATTCATAGTTAGAGGAAAGAAATAACGGTGATTACAATCGACTTTCCAAAGGATTCTCTCTCTCTCTCTCTCTCTCTCTCTCTCTCTCTCTCTCTCTCTCTCTCTCTCCTACTTCTTCTGCGTCTACTTTCCACTCAATGTAGGCTTGTACTGATAAACATACATAAAAAAGTGCCAGGATATTGAGAAGTACACAAATCATGGTGACTATTAGAATTAGTCATGCACACACACAGATATATATACATATATACATGTATGTATCTATATATGTGTATATACATACATACATACATACATACATACATATATATATATATATATATATATATGTGTGTGTGTGTGTGTGTGTGTGTGTGTGTGTAATGCGTGCGTGCTAAAAATCACAAGATGTGCATGACTTCAGTTTCGTATGCATTAACAAACATAGTATCAATTATCAGATTGTGTATAATCCGTCTCACTTAAACCTCTAGGAAAATAAGTTTCACTGAAAAGCCCCAATCGCGTCAATGTAAAATATGTGGTTCTTCTATCATAATAAATATTGAGAAATTTACTAAAAGTTAAAACTGAAAAACCCTACCTCAGCATACGGTATTCTAAAGTTGCTCTTCATTCTGTACTGTTCAGATATCCCAAACAAACAGTCAGCATCATAATGAATAATATTCAGCTGAAGTATGCTAAAGAGTATTCTAAAAATGAAGTCTTTAGAATAAGGGCAGATATACATTTGCATCATACATATAGATAACATATGCGCACACAAGACAGCCTATACAAGCACAGCCTTTCTTTAGATACAAAATAAAGAAAAAATTACATCTCAAATTCAGACTCCAGTGAATCAGTACACCTTGAAAAATCTGACAATAGATAAAAATGTAATCAGAGCTATCCACGCTGAACTATAAAAGAAGAGAAACTTGCGGAAGGATTAAACTTTTAACCTTCAACGGTATTTAGCCTATACAAAAGCAACACTGCAGAGGCCTGTATACAGATATCACAAGATCTATGAACTCTCGATATCTCTGGGCGGGTGCGTGCCCACGTACAGTATATGATCATAAATATAGAAGTGTCCTTGATATGTGACAAAAACAAAAAAATAACAGTTTTGTGTTTTCGTTGTCACTAAAGCATAATGACAAATGCAGAAAAATACTACCGAACTGGTAGAGAGAGAGAGAGAGAGAGAGAGAGAGAGAGAGAGAGCTTACCAAATCTACAAAGTTCTTTGAAAAATAGTTGCAGGTCCAGCCAGACAGCAGCAAATGGAAACCGCCCCCTCCCCCGCCATTCATGCCCTTCACGCCGTAATTACAATTACTTTTCTTTATTATTCCTGTGGAAAACTGGCTCAGTTCTATCACAGTAAACCTGCAGTCACCCCTCAAGATTCCCCGAAGTCAAAAGTCACGGGACAACACAATCAGGCGTGTGCTTGTTGTGTTGAAATAACACGTGCGCGACAGCAAGCATGCGACAGGAATGTTGGCAGACTTTCGTCTGAGTCTCGTGTCAAAACAAAGATTCGCATCTGACAGGTCTTAAATGGACAAATAATGAGGGCAATACACCCTCGATTAAGCGGAATCAGATCTCTGCGGCAGCATTCACCTGGCTGACTATCCTACGTGCAATCAAAACCTTATCATGCCAATTCTGTTCAGCTTCCTTCAACAAGATACAATCTACGCAAACAAATGCTTGAGCTCTGAACTTTGATACTGAAAGGTCACCTCGAAATTCTGAATTATGGCTTCTTGGGTATGATACCTTTTTGGGTATGATACGTTTTTGGATCCTGAGGTGACAGTAAAGGATAAGGATAAACTATGAGACACGAGTGACAGACAAGAAACGGCAAACTTCTTTGTTACTGTTCCTAACAATAAGGACAAATGAAGGCATTAAGAATTGGGTGTCCAAGAGAGAGAGAGAGAGAGAGAGAGAGAGAGAGAGAGAGAAACAACCATACAAGCAATCATCTACTCACATGCAATTACGTGTCATTTTTAAACACTGGGATATATTCTTACCTACAAACCATTCTATTTTCAGTAAATAGGACAGTAAACATTACGAAAATTCCCATAAAACAAAACTAAAGAAGAAAACGAAAAGAATAAGAATTCTCAAGAAAACTCATATTGTCTAAACTGCGCAGTTAAGACAGTTATTAAAACTTCAGTCATGTTCTTTACAACATTACTAAAGAATTTTACGAATTCCCCTTCATAAAATTATGAATTAAAAAAATCAGGCCGAGGAGTATGGAAATAATAAAACTATAATTACAGAAAAAAATGTTATCAAATGAGAAATCTAACGTGAAGAGCGTGCAAAATACCACTCAGAGAATTCCCTAATTTCATATATTTTAAAGAAAAAGCAAAATTACGGCAAGTGTCTGTAAAACATTAAAGAGGACGTTAATTTCCAACACTTATATATACAGAGAGAGAGAGAGAGAGAGAGAGAGAGAGAGAGAGAGCTTTCTAGCCATCAAAGCACCAGATTTGTTTCTTCGTCTAACAGGAAATTAAAAGCTATAAGGAACCACAAACCATAAAATGTCCTGAAATCCCTTCCCCAAATTCTACTCCCCCGCCCACAAAAAAGTAAATAAAAAAAAAATAACACTCCGAGAGTGCCACAGAGTGAAGGGGGAAATTAGAAGGCATTTCTCACGGCACCCATCGTTATATACGGCACTGACCAGGGCCAATGAAAACGCAAAGCCTGGTCGTTAAAGGGCCCATAAAACGCCGTCGCTCAACGGATAACTACGCTTAATATGCAGTTTTTGCTTCTGCTGATCCTTTTAAAAGGCTTCGTCCACTCCCTTTTATTCTGCAGCTCTTGCAGTGTCGTTTCTTGCATCTTTGCGAAGCTTAGTTTTACTATGAAGGGAGTTTTTCTTGGTTCTTGTACTTACATGGTATTCTG
This sequence comes from Macrobrachium rosenbergii, assembly GCF_040412425.1. Classification (NCBI taxonomy): domain Eukaryota; kingdom Metazoa; phylum Arthropoda; class Malacostraca; order Decapoda; family Palaemonidae; genus Macrobrachium; species Macrobrachium rosenbergii. The sequence goes on along the minus strand of NC_089752.1, from coordinate 49,190,921 downwards.
TTACTGTTGGAGAGAGAGAGAGAGAGAGAGAGAGAGAGAGAGAAGGGTAACGATATACACATATTACTCTTCTTACATATTTGTGGCATGAATGAAACATCATCTTCCCCGTCAAAAATAAATAATAAATGAATAAATAAAAAGTATAAAAAATATGAAAAAATTAATCAATATATAAATATATAAGTAAACCATAAAATAAATAAACATATGTATATAATATATAAACAAATAAATAAGTAAATTTTCTTATTAATAAATCTGACAGATAACGTCAAATTTATTAGTCTTACTTTCCGTGAGATTGCTAGAAACACCTGTTTATTAATATTCTCACTCTTTTCTTATGTCTTCCTGTGTTGCTGAAAAGGTCTAACTGTCTCTATTTCATTTGTCATCATCTCTATCTCTCTCCCTTTTCAAGGTTCCTTAACACAAGTAATAAAGACGACACACAACGCTCCTTTGGGCATTAACCTTGCAATAAAAAAGAAACGTCCTCCAGGAATAAAATCCTTAAATGAACGTTCCACTTAAGGAACGACCACGTTCACAGTAATTTAAAACGAATCTTAGGAGTACAAATATAAAAAACTCACAAGAAAATGAAATGGTCTCAGAGGCATACTTGAAACTTGGGAAAGAATATTTTTATTACATGTTTATCAAATACGATTTAAAAGGAACCCTATTAAAAGGAGAGAGAGAGAGAGAGAGAGAGAATTGAGAGCACACAAACATACATATATATTAGTGTATATATATATACATATATATATATATATATATATATATAAATATATATATATATATATATATATATTATATATATATATATATAATAATATATATAATATTTACGTAGTATGTGCATGGGTATGTTTTATGTTTCTACGTACGTATGCAAATAAACATCCATACCCCAAAAAAAATACACATGGCGACACAAAAATAATTAAACAAATAAAAATAAATAGAAAAACAACGTATAACCATATTCCATTTGTAATTTTGTACATGGAAAAAGCTAGATGAATTTGTGGCAAAACAAAAACATTAACTGCCACAACCCCTCTAATAGAAGACACAATATCATCATTCTTCAAGACTTTCTGAGATCTTGCATGAAAATAACCGTTTGGTTATTCAGTCATGGTTTTACCGATATGTCTAATTTCTAACTACCTTCCCTCTTTTCAACTACGTAGCCTGTGTGTTTTTATGTGTTTATACAGCAAATGTATGTCTTGCCTGGCTTCATAATCATACGCACGAACACGCACACATAAAAAGAGAGAAGAAGAACTTTTTTCAAGTCCATTTTCCAATTCACGCTATCCTTAGAAGAGAAGAGACTCCCGCGAAATAAAATCAAGGCTTTATTCTACGTGACCAGGGTTTCCTTTCGACTCGTGACGTAAAGGACAGGAGGAGGAGGAGGAGGAGGAGGAGGAGGAGGAGGGAGGGAGGTGGAGGCTGTTGGAGGAGGAGGAGGAGGAGGAGGGATATGATACACCACAGTACTATGTATATATATATTAGGAAGAAAGATCAAATTCGCAAAGCTTTAAAAAGGATCTAAAAGTTATTTCTAAATTGCTACTACGTACACATTAAGCTTTTCCTTTCTGAGTCAACCTCTCTCTCTCTCTCTCTCTCTCGAGAATGTTGTCCTCTCTGGGAAGAAGTTGTTTTTGTTTCCAGAACATTGGGCATTGCTAGAAAAAGACACATTAGCTTGAATGTAACAATTTCACTTGTCATTTGGAAATAAGAAACAGAAACAGTAAAAAAAAAAAAAATGCACAATTCAAGTCAAGGATTAGGATGTGTTAGTTGTCAAACGGAGGTATCAACACAGCAAAAACTAAAGTGGTGGTGGTATTAGTAGATCAGTAGCAGTAGAGAGAACAGTCCCAGAGAGAGAGGAGATTTAAAACTATCTTCCGAAGTGCGGCAAGATACGAAAAAGGTATAAAATATTTAAGCCTTCCATCAACTTTTTATATCTTACAAAAATATTTTAATCAGGCTGCTCCTGGAAATTCACTAAACACGAGGATATGAACTCAGTGTTTCAGAAAATATTAGAATACACAGGACGAGCCCTAGGAAATATAAGACTTACACAGGAAAATATATGTATGGAAGTGTTACATGAAATATTAGAAATACTTAGAATTATTCTTTAGGATATTTACAATAGTTACAACGTTTAAACCTATATATTATATATATATATATATATACACCCAACCTATACACATATAAGAAATACATCGTTAGGAGACTTACTCTGAATGTTGGAAAAATTTAAAGTGTTATTAAATTGTAATATGAAAGATGGAATTATCATTAACACCAGAAAACTGTAATACTACATACACAATACCAACAGTTAACAACACTGGCAGTACACTGTATATATACATATACATATACATATATATATAATATATATTTTATCTGTAATCTTGATATATATTTATATATACTATGTATATATATACATACATACATAGTTTACGCCTACATACATATATATATATATATACATTAAAAATCACAGTAGATGCATGTGACTTCAGTATGTACGTGAATAACAAAGGTATTCTCTTTTATATATATATGTATATATGAATATATATATATATATATATATATACGATATGGAGTAGAGAGACTGAAAATAATAACAGATTTCATTTTACCACCAAGAAATACGGATAAGCAGACCAGAGAGTCACTTACTTCGATATTAGATATGTTATCATGGCACTTTCAAAAACTTAAGAGGCGATTATCAAATTTCGGCTTAAACGTCATTGCAGAAACAACACACACATTATTATCATACTATTATTCATAAGATAACCATATTCACAAGGAACAAGCCCACAGGGGCCACTGACTTGAAATTCAAGCATCCAAACATTATAGGGTTCATTTGCAAAAAGTAACAGAGGATAATAGGGAATACAGAAAGAAGAGATCAATTATCATAAAAGAAAAAAGAAAAATATTTAACAAATTGATTTAAAAATAGATAAAAAAAGAAAAATACAAGATTCTGGAAGTAGAAAAAGAGAGATCCAATACTTTCCTATATATATATGCATCATTATCCATATTTATATATATATATGTATAACTGTATATATATACATATATGATATACATAATATATATAGATATAAATAAAGTATATATAAACTGCATATATATATATATATATATATAATATCATTCCAGGATATATATATACATACTGTAAAATATACATATATATATATACATAATATATATAGATATAAATAAATATATATAAATTTATATATATATATATATATTATATAAATATTTTTTAGCATTAGATGCAAAATTGAGAGACATGTAAGCTGCACAGCACTAAAACAAATACATTTTCAATCCATCCAGGGTCACTTTCACAGTCGAAATAACTTTAACAAACAAAATCCTGTTTCACTGCCTTTCAAACACACCTCGAATTCTCTTTTGCCTTTTTGCATCACGAGTCTTCCCCCGAATTCCCTTCCTCCCTCACCTCTCCTCCTTTAACACCCAACATAAATTTTGAATTTCAACCGAGGAAAAAAGATGCGGCAAAGAATTCCGACAATATAAACTTGGGGAAGACCACTTTTCCACGAAAAGAGAATGCCAACAAAATGCCACCTGAAAAGAGTTTTGACGTTTATGAATGTATATACACATGCAATTGTATGGGTATCAAGCATGGCTAAACATAAGACTAAATGTGCTCTTGCGCTTAGTGTAACATAAGAATAGTATTATGCACCAGCATCAATAAATCATCCCCTAAAATTTTGCTTTTCACACACAAGCACATGGGAAAAGAGAGAGAGAGAGAGAGAGAGAGAGAGAGAGAGAGAGTTGAAGAATCAAAGATGAACCTCCTGTGGAACAAATGCCCACAGCCTCACTGCCGTCTCCCACACCTACACCCACACTAAACTAAATCTCTCTCTCTCTCTCTCTCTCTCTCTTTCTCTCTCTCAAAGATATATCAGGAATGTATTCTAGAAACCATGAACATAACGGATTCAAATCCTGCCACGGCGGGCGTCAGTTTCTTCACTTGGGTCTTAGGCTTTGTAGTTACAAACATTGGTATACATACCTTCACATACATCCATACGTACATGCACACACACACACACAGTCCACACACATATATGCATATATATATATATAAGAGGAACAGACTTGCATATCGAAACAACTGATTCAGTGAATGAACCTCCAGAGCAGGAAACTTCCACACCATCCAACACTTGACATAATTTTAAATGGGTTAATTGCTCAGATCTCTCTCTCTCTCTCTTGGCATAGGATCTCTCTCTCTCTCTCTCTCTCTTACCAAAAGTGTACTCTTAACACTTGCGTATCATTCTCAAATTTTCACTCATGACCATACCACCACACCACTGATTGACTTTTTCACCTATGTTATTTTTCCTTCCTTGCTTCACATATTCAGCAATTGATCTCTTCTCTCATTCTATCTTCAGCCATTACCATTGCCCCAGAATGCCTGTAGGTATCCACTAAATTCAAACTTCCATCAGATAAACGGACATTCATTGCTACTTCTTCCTGATTTCAATTTGCCCCCATGACCTTAATCTTGCTAACATCCACCTTCAAATCTTTCTGCTTTCAAACAACCTCTTTCATCAGTTTCTGCAGGTTTTCTTCATATCACCAATTTTCATGAATAAAACCCCTTTTCTTATCCAACAATTTTGCGTCTACAACTGCACTCTTCTCCTTGTTTCTCTCATCAGTCCATTCAAGTAAACACTACACAGCCAAGGACACATAGTACACCCTTGTCTCACACCCGCTTTTACACCAGACCAGGAGACTCATCTTCACAAAAAACTCCTTAATCGCTCCCAGCAAATTATCCCCTACGCATTCAGCATCACATCTCTACAAAGTCTTCTAGTGGTTTTGTTATAATTTACAGCAAAACTTCTTAGGATAATCTCTCTTCAACATAAGTTTGTATTGACCTAAATTCTCTGCTTTGTCTAAATGGGACGTTAAAACTAGTGTCAACTCCTGGTACACTTCTTTTCAATCAAAATGAACATACACAAATATATATATATATATAGAAATAAAATTAATATATACATATTGTATATAATCTATTGTATAATAGGAATACCTATATATACCCATGTGGTGGATAGTTCATGGTAGGAAGATACACAATTTTGTTAATACTGATATGTATATTATATATATTTGTATATATATTATTATAAATAAAGTTTTGGTGGAGCAACTGTATATAAAACTAGTATTGCATTATCAGGCAAATGTTATATATTGGTAATGGAACCCTTCTTGAGTCGGGGATTACAAACCTCTAGAGTAAATCCAATATTTTTTTATAAATAAATTTCATTAACTATCTAGTTGCTCTAATCCATCCATTCCTAGTGGTAAAAGAGTGAGGGTTACGTCGATGATGAAAACCATCCACAACTACATGTGTGGCTGACACGGAGCCAAAGGGATCCGTGCTGGCTGCGTGGAATAAAATGAAGATGATCTGGAGAGAACAAACGGAACAAGTGAAGACGGAGTTTTTTCATATATATGAGAGCATTTTATCGAGAAAGTAATTTTTCGATATGGAGCGCTGAGCAGAGGCAAGAGATTTAAACAAATTACAGCGTGGGCCTGACAAATTCAAGCTAAGAACTAAGGCCCTTAAAGAAGTGAGTACGCTAATTTAAGAGACAAGATGACAAGAAAGAAGAGTTATTCAAACACTTTCCTGGGTCCTCCGATCAACAGAGGCTTACAAGCTTGGAGAGAGAGAGAGTTACCAGTGTTCAAGAGGAAGGGGCTTTTGCTGAGCAAAGGTTTGAGAGATTTGCATATATAAATGGAAAATGAGGTTATATGCATACAAATCCCTACTTCAAGGTAAGGCATGTTTACTTCAGTTATGCTCAGATCTGTAATGGTTTGAACAGGCAGAGAGAGAGAGAGAGAAAGGGGGTTTGGATTGGGATTGGCATGCACATTCATTGGTTGGCATGATACACACATTTAGCAGCTGGCATCCACGTCTTTCAGCAAGTGTTAGAGAGGATGAAGAGAAACGTCACACAGCTCAGAGGAGAGAGAGAGAGAAAACGAGAAAGAGAAGTTTGAGAGAAAAGTTAAGATTTTCGAGAAAGCTGGCAACCAGCAAAATCCTTCAGCGAAAGGGACCCATGCCACTGACAGAAACATCAGAAGAACGTGCAGCAAAATGTCAGGTCCGAGAACCTGGAGGCATGTGCCAGTAAGAGCTGGTGCTCCGCCTAATTTGTCAGGTACAAGTCTCAGTTTTGTTTGGAAAACGGGGCAAAAACGACTTGAAACAACAGACGATAGCTGTGTGTCAGCAAAAACGTCAGCAAGAGTCGAGAGAGCCAGAAAAGAGAGAAATGAGCTAAGTCAAGGATGCTCAGCAATTGTCAGTACGTCAGAAATCACGGTAGGATAAACAGGAACATGTCCAGCAACTTGTCAGAAAAAACCTCAGCAAAATTTGAATGCAAAAACCTGGCTACATCCAAGAAACGTCAGCAGACAGTAGAAACACCAGTCGGTAAAGTCAAACCGACGCCAGCAAAAGAGAGGAACGTCAATAAGCCCCTCCCGGAAGATGAAGAAATCTGCAAGTCATGAGAACGTCAGCTGCATCTGAGTCTGTATTAGTCAAGTGTTAAGCGAGCACGGTTGAAACAGAGGGCGACCCAAATGTAGCAAAACGTCAGCAAGAGGCGAAGTTTATGTGCATCAAGAAGCTGGAAATTTTGTCAAGAAAGGTCTCATTTACCGGAGAAACGTCAGCTTGTTTGGTTAAACCCAGGCGACGATTTAGCAAAACGGGGGTGAAATACTCAGCCACGGCAAATGAAACTCAGTCCAATCCAGTGGTGGCACGACCATGACTAACTTTTTAAGGAATAGAATCAGAGGACTGGAGGAGGAGGGAGGAGGAGGAGGAGGCCAGGAGGGCTGAAACCTGTTAATGAATTATTTTGGATGACTTTTAATGAATGATCAAAATGATAGTCTGCAGCCTCCCTCGGGAGTTCAGCAGAAAGCTCAAGAGTTATTTCAGAAGAATTAGTTGACAGAAAATAGAGGGACAAAAAGGTGGCAGAAAAGTTAAAGACAGAAAAATTCCATAGAAAAAATTGGGCAATCTTTATATGGTGTGGTCATCAGGAAAAAAGTACCAAATAAAATTTTGCATAAGAAAAAGCCTGGAGAGAAAAGGTGGAGAAGCATATAAAATCGCAGTCTTGTGATATACAGATAGAAAAAGTGCAGAGAGTGGGTAAAGACAGAAAAAGTACACGAAAGCGTTTCTGCAGAGGAACACACTATACAAATCTGATCAGTGGGTCGCTCGCTGATTCGATCCTCAAAAACAACTCAATTTTGAATCAGGCTTAGATTTTTTTCCATAAAAATCATGCTTCATGTGTCTCTTAGACTGATTTGATTCCCTAAACAAACCATAAGCAAATTACTAGAAATTTTTTACATAAAAATACCGAGAGGTTTTGTCAGAATCTGAGGAACGACAATTTACATAAAAACCATAAGGAAAACCTGATTTTTTCCATAAAAATTACCGGTCAAAATTATGTTTGAAAACCATAAGGAAAGATTGATTTATTTTAAGAAAATGTTGAAAAATTCTGGCCCACAAGAATACTGAAGAGTATGAATTTATACAGATTATGTGCATACTACAGTTTTCCATTCAAAACCCACACCTAATAATCTTTAAAAGTTAATGCAATGCAATATTCTATCTCTCTAACAAGCCATAACAAAATTAATGCAATTATAAAACAGTTAAGTGTTCCCGTCACAAAACCATGTATAATATTATTTGCCATCGGTATAAAACAATATTCCAAAGTACTCTTTAGCAAATCAAAGAGAAAAATGATAAATATATGCCACAAAAGATGATCTTCCCCATGAACACTGATCTTCCACGAACCAAGCCAACTCACAAACAAAGCAAGGACGCCATCCCGGTTTCAGATTTCATGCTAATAATCAATATATCAGGAGAAACTAAGAGCCACTCTTTTGTTCATGAAAGTTAAGACATCAAACTGCGACCTGAAGGAAGCGTTTGAATACGAAAGTACCAGTATTGCATTTTGATAACATTTACGAAAAAGCTTAAGAAACTGATTACACTCGGATGACAATAAATGAGTTACAGCAGGAGTTTACCGATGCCGTAAATAGTGGGTAATCTCTCTTTGACGTGGCATAAGATGCAAATGGATACAATCAAAACTAGGCCACAATTGGATGTAACGAGATTTAGCACTGAGACTGTAATAACAGAACAGAAGCACCAACAAAGATATGACGTTTCAATAAAATTCAAAATTTGATAACACTGAAACGGCGCCTACGTCTATAACGATCACACATGAACTATTTTCGTTAGGTAAAGAACTATAATATAAATAAACCAGTTTAAACATGAATACTTTAATGGCGAACTAATGCGTTTTACTTCCTTAATTAAAACAAAAATATCCAATACATTACTCCATCCAACACCCCATTCCCTATGTTCCAAAGGAGAATCTACAAAATGCGTTTTACCCGTCTCAGTTCCCTTCGTATATACATATAACTTTATGAAGTTGCCCTCTCGAATCTAACGAATGTATGCAGTTAAGTCCCTGTTCTTCAATTAAATACGTATTTTTGTGCTTATATTTTGCCTATGCTTCATGTAAGTACGTACGCATATATGTATTTCAGAAAATATGGCTGCTACAATTTTAAAGGACACATATATGCATTTCATAGCTTCAATGCTTTAAGATGTGATGAAAGAATTTATGGAGTCAGATGGAAGTAGGTCGAGAGACTCGAGGTAAAATCTTTGTGTTCAGCAAATAGTTTGATTCCTCAGCAATATTGCCGGTCAGGTGATCTTCCGAAGTGTTATGTATATTCGTGAGTACGATGCTTAATTTGATCTAGATTGTGCCAAAATCTGCCCTAAAAGTGAGTTTGATCGTTCATTAACGTGATAGAACTGCAGCTTGTCTAGACGTAGCTTTGGAGAGGATCCAGGCTTTGAGTCAGCAGATAAGGTAGAGTTTGAAATCTGTTTTTGGGGAGGAAATTGAACTTGTGATTTTTACCATGATTTTCTAATCATTATGAACTTTTGAACTGGTGGAGATTTAATATGAATATTCATACCTCTTTTATATTATTGTTTTTTGTCATTTACGTTTGCCATATCTTGGCTATGCATTTTACACTTTCCATTATTGTGTTTTGCATTTCATGTATTTTTGGGAGTTTTCTATCATGTTTGATTCTTCTCCGACAGATGTCTGTGGACAGATGTCAGGTAGACAGTGTGGACTGGTTCGAATAACATGTGGTAGACTGGTTTTGACATGACTAATTATTGATTTGGGAGTATGTGTGAGTTTGGATATTTTCAGGTTATTAGCCATAGTGAGACTTCTTTAATCAGAAGTGTTTTGCAGTTCAGAGTTTAGTTATCTAACCGATATTTCATTTATTATGCATTTTAATCTTTGCTTTGTTTTATTCATTTCTTGTTGATTATTTGAATAATAAACCTATTTTTGTAGAAAAACTATTGCGCTTTCTTTAAATGGTCCATTTAATCGATTTGGTGAGAATGAGTACGATTCGGGTGGGTGAACTTCAGAAAACGATGAGAGAGAGAGAGAGAGGCGATACACAGAGAGAGAGAGAGAGAGGTGATACACGGTGAGAGAGAGAGAGAGAGAGAGAGAGAAAGAGGAGAAAATAGATGAGAAAGAGGAGAAAATAGATGTGAGCCGTGACGTTCATACGCCTCCGCTTCATGATTAAAGATCGTTGAGCACGCTAATTCTACGCTGTTCAAAATGAAAGGTGTTAATTCTTGTCCTCGTGTCAGAAAAATTGGTGGCAGCATGATTTTAACGTCTTTAGTGATGGCGAAAGAGGAGATTACTAATAGACTAATTGGTAACGCTGATGCCCAAGGCATAGGCGACTTCACCTAAGAGCTGGCTTAACATCAGTGTTGAATGACTGAGTAGGTCGGGGATTACGTGGAAAATGCGGGAACCTTTCCTCTTTTTTTCCGTTTCTATTCGAGTACTGGGAGTGGGGAGTTGTGAAATAGATCTGATGATCTCTAGAGCAATTTTGGGGTTAACAAAATACCCAAATAAGTGTGAATAGTGGCGATTGTGAGTTAATTACGCAAAGTGATGATTCAACTAGAAACGCGCTGGGTGTCTTTTTGCTTCATGAGTAGGTGACGTCACAGGCTGCACACAGCTCTGTTGAGGAGATAGGTACTTCGCTTTCTGTTTCAAATTGGTAAGTACCCCCATTCTCGTAAGTTCGCAGAACGCCGTTTTCTGTTCTTCTTTAGAGGGGGTAACTTGTGCCTTTCTCTAGTGTTCTTTTTGGTTTCTCTTTTATGTTGTTACGCCAGGGCGTGTGATTACTCACAAAATGCCGGACGATGCAGCAAGCACATCCCAATCAATTGTGGCATAAAGTGACGAACATTAGCGAATTACAAATTTTAAAGGGCTAGTTGATGGAAAGCTAACCCAAAATATAGAAACTTTCATTGAGTCAGTGAACAATTATCTGAATTCCAAGAAAATTACGAATGGCGCTGAAGCTTTAACAGAGGCTAAATCATTTCTGGATTTAGATAAAGGAGATATTGGGAAACGAGCACGCAGTTTCGGGTTCAGAAGGTAAAACTTGGAATGAACTGCAGAAATTTCCTACGAGCTAATTTATGGCGGAGTTCAACGTGAATGCGCAGTTCAGAATTTGCGAGAGTTTCTCAAAATAAAGAAGGGCAATGATTCACTAGTCACATACAGTGCGAATTTATTTGATGCAGTAGTTGAGTTAAAGAAATCTATAACAGGTTCTCCATGGGTAACTGGAAATAATATCTCTTAGATAATTTGAAAGATTGTTACACTTTTGCTTGCCTTTTAACGTCAGTCCCAGATGTAATTGTAGATAGTTTTGATAAGAGAATTGATCAGGATACAGACGAATCCTTTTGTTTGCACAGATTAACAAAAATCTAGCAAAATGCCCGACACTGGACAGTAGTTTTGTACAGGGAGGTGCAAGATGTCAGCCATGTTTCCAAACCACAGAATAATGATAGTCGCCTCGTATTCGGGAAATGATGCAACAGCGAAGACATGTGCACCAGTAGAATCAAGAAAATTCCAGAGAGATCAGTCACAACGATACGTTGTTTTAATTGTGATAAAATAGGCCATAGTAAGTCAAATTGCAGAGTGAGATATTGTTCAGTTTGCAAATCTTCAGATCATGGATGGAGATTTTGCCCAGCCACAAAGAGTAGAGATTATTCAGGGAAGTCCGGGGAGGTTTTTCTAGATATGACAGGAGAATTCCACATGATGCAAGTTCTAGATACACAAAGGAACAGCAGAATTTTCACAAGATAAGTTCGAAAACGGACACAGGATAATGACTAATCAGGTCGAGAGTCACTAGAACCTAGGCCGATTGTACGTGGATTCTCTAATGGCAATGAAATTTCTATTTTCATTGATTCTGGTAGCTCAGTTAACTTAGTAAATGCTGACCTTTTTCACTGAGGTTTCCAGAGTGCAAATTAGTCCTTCTAGTGAGACAGTGTGTGATGCAATGAGGAAACTGAATATTTTAGGTTCGTCATTTCTTACGCTTTGTATCGGTGGAAAAGACAATAGTAGAATCATTTTTGGTCATAGAAGGATTAGCCTTAGGTGAAATGGTTTTGTTAGGACACCCTTCTTGTATGCGACATAACATCAACATTCTTAATGGAGTTCAGGGGATTACAATAGGTGAGTCAGGTTGTTTTGTTCCATATATACACAGAAAAAAACTTGTGAGAAACTTAAGACACAGTCTGAGACATGTGTAACACAGTCATTAGAGAGTGAAGATATTCCAGATCTTTCAAAGGATTTTTGTTGGAAGATGTTGAATTGCAACCGCAGTTCCTACATTAGTTAGAGTGTCGCTGAAAGAGAAAAAGTTTCCTTCTCAAATGTGCGTTGTTGAGGGAACCGAGAAATTCAAAGACGTCGTGAGTACCGTGTCAGTGAATGAAATTTCAGTCGCAGGCGTGACTTCAGTAGAATTAGTTAGCTACCAAGACTCAGTAAAAAAATATCATAAGGGTACTTATGTAATTGATTTTGAAGAGTTTAATGAAGAGCATAAATTAGTGAGTTTTTGTGGAGACGGGAATATGTTTCCTAACGAGGAGCAACAGTTCCGAAGTCAGGTTCTACATGAACATTTGGCTAAAGTTGATTATCCTGAGTATTCAGATAAAGTAGAGAAAGTGTTGAAAGAATATCTAGATATCATTGCTTTGAAGGGAGATAAATTAGAGTTACAGATGTTTTAGAACATTCAATCCGCCTAGAAAAGGGTACAAATCCCATATATATTCCAGCATATCGAATTCCTTTAAGATCAGAGAAGAAGTAGAAAAAGAAGTTCCAGAGTGGGAGTCGGAAGGCATTATCAGACCGTCCAATTCTCCGTTTAATTTTTCCTTTGCTTGCAGTTCCTAAGAAAGACGGTAGTATCAGAGTTTGTGTGATTTTCGTAATTGAATGAAAAACATGCCCAGATAGATATCCTGTAGCTTGTTTGCCTGATTTGTTTGTTGAGATCGGTGGCAAGAATATATATTCATCTATAGATCTTATGCAAGGGTTTTTACAGGTTCCCTTTGTGAGTAGCCGTAAATATACAGCATTTTCGGTACCAAAGGGACATTACGAGTTTAATAGGATGCCTTTTTGGATTACAAGGGTCCCCAATAACATTTACTAGACTGGCTAACACAGTACTTCATGGCTTGTTAGGAAAGTCGGTGTTTGTGTACATGGATGACATTCTCATATGCACAGATACAATTGAAGAACATCTAAAGGTGTTAAAAGAAGTCCTTAAGCGATTACGGTTCGCTAAGTTAAAGGTCAAATTGGCCAAATGAGTTTCTGAAGAGAAAATTGTCTATTTAGGACATGTTATCTCTAAAGAGGGAGTTAGGGAGTGAATGATGAGAAAGTTAAAGCCATTGTGAATTTTCCAGTTCCCAAAACCAGGAAACAGATTTGTTAGTTCCTAGGTATGTCGGGTTTCTTTCGCCGTTTGTGCGAATTTTTCTACAATAGCGTCTCCATTGACAGATTTGTTACGAGAAGACGTTAAGTTTGTTTGGGGTGATAGTCAACAATTAGCTTTTTTTGAGAAGCTTAAGAACGCTTTGGTGAACCCACCAGTTTTGAAGTTTCCAGATTTTAGTCAACCGTTCACCTTAGTGACTGACGCGAGTCAGAAGGCTATAGGTGCGTGTTTGATGCAGAAATTTGAGGGGAAATTACACCCAATTGCTTTTTATAGCAGAAAGTTCAAAACGCTGCAGTAGTAAAAAGGCTGATGTCAGTTAGACAAGGAGGCTTTCGGAGTCGTCTCTAGCCTTGTTCATTTTAAGATGTTGTTGTTGGGAAATAAAGTTGAGATTTTACAGATCATCAACCGTTGTTAGAGCTTTTTAATAAGCCAAATTTGTCGCCCAAGAGAGCACGTTGGTTCCAACATTGAGATTTTGATGCAAACCTCAAATACATTGAAGGTAAGCATAATGTGGTTGCAGATGCATTGAGCAGATATTTTCCGGTCGAGGATGAGGAAATACACACCGAATCCTGTGTGGGAGAAGAGAGTAAATATTTGGTGTCTAATGTCTCTGATATTAGTAATTCTGAGAGATCGCATGTAGAGGACATACACGTTCCTACAGTGCATACTTCGGGGAGAAATAGTGAGTCGGTAGTCTCGGGAGAGATTGTTATTCGTGATAGTGAGAGTAATGCAGTGTGTTATATTACGGGTGAAAATGTCACTTGGGACATAGGCTTGCTGGAACAAAAGCAAGATGAAGATAAATTGTTGTCAGATGCTAAGGCATTTCTTAAGGAGTTTCACCAAGAAAGGGTATAAAGTTGCCTTTTTCTGGTCTAGAGTTGAGAATAATTTATTGGTGAGAAAAGTTAAGTATAACTTACCGTAATGTACTCAAAGCATGGGTGAGATTACACAAATCATCGTGTGCCAGAGAGTCTAGTACCACAAGTTCTAGACATTGTACATTGTAAATTTGGTTCTCCTCATTTGGGTGTAGACAAGACGTATGAAAACGTCAGGTCAAAGTTCTTTTGGAAAATATGTTTTCCGCAGTAGAAGCCTTTGTGAAGAAGTGTGCTATTTGCAATGCGAATAAGCCAGCGATTTACAGTGTCGTGTCGTTTGGGTTCATATCCCATACCACATAGGCCGTTTCAGAGAGTGCATATGGATATTCTGGGTAACTTCTCAGAGTCCGCTTATGGTTATAGACATTTATTAGTAGTTGTTGATGAGTTGACTCGCTTTGTCGAGATTTTCCCACTGAAATACAAATCAGCTGAGGAAGTTGCTATAGCGTTTTTTAAGGGATAATTTGTCGATATGGTGTTCCAGAATGTCTGATCACAGACAATGGTAGGGAGTTTATTAATAAGACTTTAGACGGTCTTGCTAATTTGTTGGGGATAAAGAAAGTATCTATAATCCCGTATAGACCTGAAGGAATGGGTTGTGTGAGAGGCGAATCGGAAAGCAATCGAAGCTTTGCATGACGGTGGGAGGTTCCGATACACATTGGGACAGATCTTTGGATGAAGTGCGATATAGTATCAATACTATGATGAATGACACAATTAAGATATCTCCAGCAGAAGCTTTGTATGGATACAAGTTGAAAGGACCTTTGATTTGTTACCAGAGTGTGTTCAGGGGTGATGTTACGGTCACTTCGTTGATAAATACAGCGAGAAAAGATTTGCACGTATCAGTAAAGAACTTGAACTTAGTTCGCGTGCAATGGTAGAGAAAAAGTAACGTAAATCGAGGGGAGTAGCTTTTTCGATGGGTGATAGAGTGTTTGTTAAAGTGAATGTTCGGAATGATCTGAATTATAAATTAAGTCCGAAGTTCCACGGACCTTTTGAGATTGTAGAGATCAAAAGAGGGAATAGATTTGTAGTTAAAGATGTAAACACTGGAGTGACGAAATTGACCCATATTTCGAAGTTAAAGAAAGTTGGGATGTAATGGAATGTTTGTGTATATATATGATATTTATTTTTTTTTGTCTCTTGTTCGTTTTAGATGCTGAAGCTCTTACTGATAGTCCTGGTGAGCGTTGTAGTATGGGGGTCACAAGAGGTTCGTTTAGCACCAGGAGTGGTGGTGGAGGAAGATCATCAAGTTTTTTTTGTCGAAAGTGACCATTTGTGGAATTTGACAATTTAGGTTCAGCCAGGAAGGAATTGAACGATTCCAAGGATAGGTTGCACCAAATGAAAAGGACGTTAGGCGAAATAGAGAGTAAAAGAACTCTGTCAGTCTCTTTAACGAGATTAATGAAAGAAGTGAGAATAACGCTAGATAGAGTTGATAAAGGGATAGACAAAACGTTGGAGTGGATTCCTGACATTACTCCAGGTAATTCACTCTCTGTAGAGAAAAGCAGACGTAAAAGGGCAGCACCTTTGGTTATAGGCGTGGGAATGATTGCTGCGATTGGAGCTATGTCAATTACCAGTTTAGTCAAAGTGGCAGAGGTTGAAAAAGAACTATCAGCTCAGGGGAAACAGTTAAATCATTTGCAAGAAAGTAATGAGAAATTGAAAAATGGGTTTGAAACAGTTAGACAATCTTTGAACGAGTTGTCAATTACAGTCGAAGGTTTGAGAGAAGATTTGGATGCGACAATAGCGTTTTTAACTCAACATACTCTTCTTAATATTGAGAAAGAAGCCGATTCTTAGGATAAGGAAAACCCAAATAAAGGCAATTGTTGCTGCAGCCGATGGTCATGTGTACGGGGATGTGTTACCTTTAGGGTCATTAGAAAATGTTTTAAGGAATTCTGCTTACCTTCATGGGGCGAAAGTGTTGTTTTCGGGGAAAGATTTGTATTTGTATTATAACGTTTTGAGTGTGAGACTGTCTGATCGGGGATTGTTAATATACGTTCCTGTCAGTACCATGAAACCTTTTCTTAGCTTTGTTATTAGACCTTTTCCAAGCGCTTTTGGAGACTCAGTAGTAATGTGGGACGGAGTAGAGACCATGTTCATTTTGGGAGATCAGTATCAAGGATCGGGAATTGATTATAAGACAGGTTGTACTTTAGTTAGAGAGAAGTATGTGTGCGACAGTGGTATTTTCCAGTTGCGAGTTGTGTCTGTGGGTGGTTGTGAGTTATCATTAGTTCATGGACAGACTCCGACAGAATGTGACTTTAGACAGTTCCTGCGAGATTACCACATCAAGTCCACCAGCACCCTTACTGCCATCTTTTGCAAGGAATGTGCAGTTACAATGATGTGCCAGAGCAACAAGTCGACATCATTCGTTCTCCGAGGATCCAAACTGTTTGATTCATCCTGCAGAATCCTGTCTACGGAATTTCTCGTACTTAGCCGTGCTGTATTCAACAGTTCCGAGAAGATAATTATCGTCATACGCATAACGAGCATTTGGTAGTGGAGGTACCTACAACTAAGGTGCCAATGACGGTTCCACCGTTGGAAGACATTGACGATTCCAGATGTTTCGAGTATCAGGAATATATTATGCCGACAATTTTAATTGTCTTAATAGCTATTTACTGATAATTCTTGTTGTGGGAGTAGTAAAGCTTATTCGTGTTTGTAAGATTACATGTAAAGGCTCTAAGAACTCAACCCCAGTGACTTTGGAAGTGCGTCATGAGAGCAGTCCTTAAAGCTGCAGTGCAGTAGACATTGCTAATTGATCATAGTCCTATTCTGTTATGTTTTATACATATGCTTTTGTTTTAGTTTGCCGTTAAGGAGAGCGAGACGCTCTTATGTGGTGGCCGAGCTCTATTTCAGAAAATATGGCTGCTACAATTTTAAAGGACACATATATGCATTTCATAGCTTCAATGCTTTAAGATGTGATGAAAGAATTTATGGAGTCAGATGGAAGTAGGTCGAGAGACTCGAGGTAAAATCTTTGTGTTCAGCAAATAGTTTGATTCCTCAGCAATATTGCCGGTCAGGTGATCTTCCAAGTGTTATGTATATTCGTGAGTACGTGCGTTAATTTGATCTAGATTGTGCCAAAATCTGCCCTAAAAGTGAGTTTGATCGTTCATTAACGTGATAGAACTGCAGTTGTCTAGACGTAGCTTTGGAGAGGATCCAGGCTTTGAGTCAGCAGATAAGGTAGAGTTTGAAATCTCTGTTTTTATGGGAGGAAATTGAACTTGTGATTTTTTACCATGATTTTCTAATCATTATGAACTTTTGAACTGGTGTGGGAGATTTAATATGAATATTCATACCTCTTTTATATTATTGTTTTGTCATGTTACGTTTGCCATATCTTGGCTATGCATTTTACACTTTCCATTATTGTGTTTTGCATTTCATGTATTTTTGGGAGTTTTCTATCATGTTTGATTCTTCCGACAGATGTCTGTGGACAGATGTCGGTGGACAGTGTGGACTGGTTCGAATAACATGTGGTAGACTGGTTTTGACATGACTAATTATTGATTTGGGGAGTATGTGTGAGTTTGGATATTTTCAGGCTATTAGCCATAGTGAGACTTCTTTAATCAGAAGTGTTTTGCAGTTCAGAGTTTAGTTATCTAACTCGATATTTCATTTATTATGCATTTTAATCTTTGCTTTGTTTTATTCATTTCTTGTTGGGTTATTTGAATAATAAACCTATTTTTATAGAAACTATTGCGTTTCTTTAAATGGTCCATTTAATCGATTTGGTGAGAATGAGTGCGATTCGGGTGGGTGAACTTGGAAAACGATGAGAAAAGAGATGAGAGAGAGAGAGAGAGAGGTGATACACAGTGAGAGAGAGAGAGAGAGAGAGAGAGAGAGAGAGAGAGAGAGAGAGAGAGAAAGAGGAGAAAATAGATGTAAGTGTTGCGTGAGCGAACGTTCATACGCCTCCGTTTCATGATTAAAGATCGTTGGAGCACGTTACGTACACCTTCAAAAGGGTGTTAATTCTGTCCTCGTTACATATGTATTTAGGTGTACGTTTTCCTGTAATCTAAGTCAGCATTTACGTAAGAATGTTTTAACATTTAACCCTCCCTTTGATACATGTTGATATACAGGTAGATAGACAGCCAATACAACCTTTCACAGTCAGTAATTCAATTTATGAAAAACAAACACACACACACACGATCACATTTATTAATTACCAACATCCTCCCGTAAGAAAAGAAATAACACCCCTCCTTAGAGCAAAGATTTTCCGTGAATTTACGTCTGCAAGTATGTAAGAATTTTATATCTTTGCTTATATACGTTTATGTATGAAAAATCAGAATAGGAAGACAAATGCCAAAATCGTTAGATCCGTTCGGGACGCCTTTCGTTAAGTTACAACCGAACTAATTCCTTTAACCTGATTTCAAGTCGGTAACTTTGCCTCTGCTAATGCAACGCTAAATCAATTAAAACTTCCTTTTCGTTCCAAATTCTGTCTAACAACACAGTTAGTCCGCTACGTCACTTGGGGTTTTCCTGGAAGGAGGCTGACCTCCATGTTTCCTTTGGAACTTTATTTCCTTTGGGCTCCTGTTTCTCAGACCAAAAGAGCACAAGCACAGTTGGATGCGTCGCAAGTAGTGAGTGTCAGACACGCACAGACACACACACATATATGTGTGTGTGTGTGTGTGTATGTAGTATATTAGAGAGCTGATGTCTCATGTGTAAGGCAAGAATCAAACACATATACAATAATAACACAAATCAACAACACCTTTTACAAAAACCCACGAATACAACAAAACAAAACTTGAATGACAAATGACATAATATGCCTTATACGGTGTATAAGATTAAGATGTAGAGCCCACTGCATTAGAGACACTGTATTCCTGTGAATTATTACCGAGCACATACTATTCGAAAATGAATTTCCACTGGTCTCCCTGCTATTAACTGTAAATGACACTAAGCTACACAAATTCTTATGCACATGAATCTATGTGGCAAAAAAAGAAGGATTAAAGATGTGAGTGAGTAACCTTCGTCAAAAACGTTGGAGACGAGAATTAAGACAAAATAAAAATAAAAATACAAATAAAAAATAAAAAAGGAAAAGCGAGGTCGGACTCAAATCATGGTATCCGCAACGTTTCTCATGAAAGTTTTGTAATAGAGCAAAAATCACATTATGGAACCAAGACTGCAATGAAATATGTATTACAGAAATAACAATTAGTAATTTAGATGTCGCACTTTATTTGTAGGGTCGTGAATGTGCAATATAAACTTAAAAATAAAAAGACGTAAAGTAACCTAACCGTGACGCCACGGACAAAGGTTTCAGGTTAAGATTGCTGTACGATTTATTATTTTTTAAATTATTATAATAATTCATAAATAGATTACGAATTAATCCTTAAATAACCTGATCGCCTTTGAGGTTAGTGGTAAATTAGACGAGGCAAGGAGGTAACATAACTCTGTAATTAATGCACGTATCTTCCCCTGATAATAAACAGAGTGGTAGTTTAAAAAAGACTGCAGCCAGTTTCTTCTTTATTCACAAGACTTAGTCTTCTTTATTATTCTATTATATAAACTGCATATTGCATTCATATTATTTTGCTGGGTGTAACATTGATAGCCTAAGATTATTGAAGTCTACATTTAAAATTAAACAATCTTATACGAGAAAAAGCTGCGAAACATAATTTACTTTATATATTTTCATAATTATGATTAAATGCAAAATTACTTATATATCGTCATTTTGGACAAGTACACTTAGGTATTTATGTGTAAACCACCACACCGAGCTCGACAAAATGCTATTACTTACTGATAGAAGAAAAAAAAAGCTGGCGAGGGAAAAAAAACTACTCTTGAAAATAAAAACGAAAGAGTTATTTCTTCAAAACTGAGCTTAACTCCCATCAGACTACGAAAGTCTCATTTTCAATTTACAACAGCGTTACGACTACAACAAAATATTAAATAAATATATAACCCAGGGAAAAAATTGCCCTAGACAAGAGACTGGCATGGAGAAAAATGCAAATAGAGGCAATTCGTCGATAATCTGCATAAATCGAGCCCATATAAGGAGGGAGACGTTCCCCAATCGCGGAAGAATGAGATGCAAATGATCCCATCAGGTGAATGCCAATGCGCGCGGCATTTCACGCCTGGCCATCCGCGACGAAACGCCAAACCGCCGAAGTCAGAGAGAGAGAGAGAGAGAGAGAGAGAGAGAGAGAGAGAGAGAGAGAGAGCTAAAAAGACACAAAGTACGGACACAGGAGACAAAATTAAAGACAGAGAGAGAGTTAAACAGACGCTGAGCAAGGGGAGAGGTAGCAAAATTAAAGACAATGAGAGAAAGCGTAGAAACTAAAATAGACACTACATCGAGAGTCGAAGAGAGGTCAAAATAAGAGACACTAATTTGAGAGAGAGAGAGAGAGAGAGAGAGAGAGAGAGAGTTAAAAAGACACTAAGTAGGGATACAGGAGACAAAATTAAAGACAGAGAGAGAGAGAGAGACAGAGAAAGTTAAACAGACACTGAGCAGGGAGCGAGGTAACAAAATTAAAGACAATGAGGGAGAGAGAGAGAGAGAGAGAGAGAGAACAAAATAGACAGAGAGGAGAAACAAAAATAGACAGTACAGCGAGAGATTCGGAGAGAGGTCAAAATAAGTGACACTAAACTGAGAGAGAGAGAGAGAGAGAGAGAGAGAGAGAGAGAGAGAGAGAGAGAGAGAGAGAGAGAGAGAGAGAGCTCAGACATTGACATGTCTCATCACAAGCCATCACTACTCCAAGACCATTTTGATCCCTCTACGACAAAAAAAAAAAAAAAAAAAAAAAAAAAAAAAAAACAACTATCGGAAAATCACAAATAGGGACTGGAAGACACCTCTAAAAATCCTGCCCGGGGCGCAAAGGTCACGGAGCGAGATGCCCAACGCGCTGTAGCTGGACATATAAGGAGTCAGCGGGGGCACGTTTCCATGAGTGGGAAACGCCCAGTCGTGCCCAATGGTCCATAAAATGGTGCCCAATTACAGACATTTCAGACGTACACACAAATGCGTACCCTGGCATAAATCACATTTAATACTTGTACGCAGACGCATACAATTCCCCGAGACCATTGTATGCGCTGAGCCAGACGCTCGCTAGTGCTATTTATTGTGTCCGAATAGGGGAGGGGAATTGAAAGAGTTCGAATGTGGACAATGATGCCATTCTGTTATATTACAAACACCTGTTCTTAAAGACATATTTTTCAATTATCTTTTATTTATATATTTCCATTTTAAATATCAAGACAGCAACTACAATAACAATATTAATCAATACAGACAAAGATGACTCATAACTGTCTACTGCCAAGAATTTGGGATAATGTGGGAAATTCAGCACAACGTAAAAACTAAAATCACGGAGACAAAATTTCTTATATATAAAAGAATATCATCTATTTTTATAAATTTAATCCAAGGATTTAAAATTACCAATCAAGACCTTCGACATAACTGTAATATCGTCAGAACGACACCAAGACAAATTTGGATATTTCTTATGGGAATTACAAGAAATCTACTAATACCAAACCATTATTGGTTATTACCTTTTAAAAGAATTCAAATAAATCAGTAGGTAATATTATAATTATCATATTCAGTAGGTAATTCTACAACTATTGTATTTCACTAATACTTATCCTAAAAATATTAGATCATGGCAATGATAATCCAGTGTTATATTTAAAAACCACTGAAAAATTATTCTATTTCCATCAGTCATGAGCAAATATTATTCAAACAAATTATATATATCAAGGTAACAAAAGATACAAACACTGATCAACTAGTCAACCAGTCTGCATTTTTTAATAATGAAAATCCAACTCAATGCGAAATGAAAATATATTCAAACAATGAATAATGAGGAAACCAATCAGCAGAGAAATGCCTACAGTACATTTTATGGTAGTCATGGGGTTTACTCGTGATGTTATCGCCTATCAGCCAATTAAGGGTTTAATGCTAAAACTTCCTAAATTGAGGGTAACTCGATAAAGCTAACACGAAGAAGCCGCATGAAAGGAATGATGTACAGTAAAATGAGAAAAGTACACACGCTTATACACAAAACACACACACACACACACACACATATATATATATATATATATATATATATATATATATATATATATATATATATATATATATATATATATATATACATATGCACATATATACATGTGTGCATATATATACATGTGTGCATACATACATATATATACATAAATGTATATATATATACTGTATATATATATATATATATATATATATATATATATATATATATATATATATATATATATATATATATATTTGTGATATACACCCCTACTTCCCAATTTCCCTCACTTTTATTTACTTTTCCTCAATCAGACCTTGCCTGAAGCTGTACTTACAAATGACCATCACATCGACCACAACGCAAAACAAAAACAAAAAATAAAAACAAAACAGCAACTATAAAAACACTCAAACAGCAGAACACACTCGACCCACCCCTCAGGTGTGCACCCCCTAAACTAATCCTCTTTCTCTCTCCCCCATTTCGGCGAGTGTCAAATTCACGGAAACGCCGACGAGGGGTCCTCACCAGGTGTTCTTTCCAACTTTGGTATCACAGCTTTCTTGAGTCATGGCCCCTTGTCACGGCCCAAAAACAGGCGCCCTCAACCCCTCCCCCAAAATCCCCTCACTCTTCCCGGTATCCACCCACCTATCCCTCCTGAAACAGGTTTAGCAGGAGCAGAGTAATGTTATAGAGTTTATAACCTGTTTCTTGAAGCAAATGGACGGCATTTTTTCCACGCATTCCTGCTCTGATTCCCCTCGACTATTGCAATGCTTCTGTACTGCTGGGGTACGTTTTCGGTGGAGAGCACGCGCGTCTGCACGAGGTCGCTCGTGTATCTAAGCTAGTGCGCTGGCTGGAGTCCAGGGGAGAAAACCAGTTTCCAGAAAGAAATAACTAAAGCAAAATTATTTCACAAGAGTGGATAAAAAAAACACCAAGGCCACACGAGACCTTCATCTAACAATGAACAAACCCCCTAAAATGTTAATTCCACAACGGTCACCCCCCACAAAAAAAATAAAACTAATTTTTTTCTTACATACGTCAAGTCTACAAATAGGATAAAACATATCAAAATCAGTGAGCAAAAGAAGGGAAACATTATCTTATACACTTAAAACAGGTAGACTGGAGACTGCAGAACGTCCATTAAATTCTTTTAAATAAATCAAATATTCTTTCTAAAGAGAAGAACAAATTCACTCGCAAAAGAAATTTGAGCCAATTTACGTGAAAAGTCTGTTGCTTTATATAAGTAACAAAAAATGAATACAGGTTACAGAAGTTACCATTTTCCTTTACAGTTCACATGGGACTTTACGTGTGTGTACGTGTGCGTGAGAGAGAGAGAGAGAGAGAGAGAGAGAGAGAGAGAGAGAGAGAGAGAGAGAGAGAGAGAGAGAGAGAGAGACTTGCCACTAAGTATAAAGAGCAAGGTGACAAATAAGAAAACTCATAAACAGGTTCAAGGATTACATAATGTCACCCAAGGGATCTCTAAGGCAAATGACAATCACTTTCAGTTCGCGTCCCCCTTACCCACTTACTACCTTATTTTAACAGTTTGTTCACAAGCAAGAGTGGAAATTATTATTATTATTACTCTAGAATATGTACTATACAATCTTCCCCCCATTTTATGTAGACTTAATGGTGCCACATCCTACTATTTTTATGAGTTTTCTCTAACAAACTCTAAATACGATGTAACTTAGACCCTTTGAAAGAATAATCCCCCGATGATTCTTTAAAGAGTTGCTCATATACTTGATTCATTAACTGAATATTGCTTAAAAATTTATCTAATAAAAGAAAATTGCAAAATAACATCGTTTCAATGTAAATGGTAATCATGTGTCCCGACATGAGAGAATTACTTAAAAAAAACCCGAGTAAGTAGATTCTATATAAGTGTGGACAAGGCATAATAGTGAACTATCGTAATAGTAATTTTTCATATTATGTTTTTGTGATTCAAGTCAATATTTTGAGCAGCGATGTTACGCTATTTTCATTGCATCGCGATGAACATTACTAACCAATGATGAATCTTCACCAAAATGAATAACATCTTAAAGATTTTTGGTTACACATTTCCACATCATTATGGATATCAGAGTACGATCTCTCTCTCTCTCTCTCTCTCTCTCTCTCTCTCTCTCTTATCCCCAGTTCGAAAGCCCACTAGACGGAAAGCTTAATGACCTAATCTAGCGAGGCCTGGAGGGGAGGAAAAAAATGGAAGGTTGAAAAAGCAGAGCATCGCCACCGAAAAATGGCCTTTCCTGGGATGGTTGGCGTGGATCTGTTTTAGTCTTAAAACTTTATTCCTTCACCTTACTCAATGTTAACCTTGCAAGGTCATCGCATAAACGCTATCTGATACATCTTCACTGTGTAAAGGTTTTTCGAAATTCTTATCTTAGTGACACCGCTGTAATACACTTGGTGGAAGGTTTTTTTTTATCGCTATAGGAAGGTAGTCTTTATCACTGTCATTATGTGTGGTGCATCACTATACTACGACAGGGAATAACAAGTAAAAATCCACTATATGAGCTGTATTTAAAAAAAAAGTTTTGCTGATATACATAATTGTGGATTTTTACTTATAATGTCATTATGGTTTAGTAAACCTTATTTTTCTTGTTACAATTAGACAAATATGATATGGTTTCCATGTCTGATGCTGAGACGTAAGACAAAAATAAAAAACACAGAAAAAAGAGGCATACATCATATACTTGAGGAGATGACATTTAAGCACAATTTTACAAAAAGGGGCTGGAGGCATTTTTCTATTCGAATAAATGAAGGGAGAGTCATCAGTTAAAAACAAAAACAAACATTCCAATCCTTACCCCCAACAAAACACGCAGAAAGAATTCTTCTAAACCTCACATAAGGCGCGAAGACAGAACTTCAAAATATCTTCTTTAAAACACAAACACGCGGACTGCGCCTTCAACGCCATCTATGTACCCTTCACGAGAACTATTAAGGTAAACACAGCAGCTACTACCAAACATGAAAATCCTTAACCTGTCAAGGCCCCAAAAACTTAAAACTCCTACGCTTCGAGAGGCAAAAGTCCACTTGTTTTAAATGGGAATATCGACTTAGCAGGCAGCGTTGTTCTGGCACACTATAAGTAGGTGAAATTTATATACTTACACCTGGGTGCACCTTACCTGCGAGTGGATCCATTACGAAAATGAGAAAGGGGAATATATTTATGACATGTATATTCTAAAATTATGACTATAAATATCGTCTTTCAAGACAAAAAAAGGATTGTGTAACATTGAACATATTTATCACCGGTGTCAATTAAAAATAAAATACACAAACAGGTAACTAACACGCCCGTCTGGAGGCATCGTACATCAGCCAAAAAGACCAGCGGGGGCAAGGCGGGGGAAGATATTAGATACGACCTTCGCCTAAGCCTATGCCTAATATAGGCCTCCAGATTAATCTCCGAGAGATGGATTGCGGCTGATACGTGCCCCGAAACCTCATTCGTTTCTTTTTTCGGTCATGACCTCTCCTACGAACTCGGATAGATCGAAGAATTTAGGAAAAGCAACGAAGAGGAATGGGAAAACGAGAAGAGGATTGTACAATTTTCTTTATTTTAAATTTTAAAATACCAACAACGATGATCGATATCACTTCTACCACACCACTACAAATAATATTACTAACTTTAGCTGTAGTAGTAATAGCAGTACTAGAGATGATGCTGAGCTGGAAAATAAAGACTCACAATCTTATTACCTTTCCCGAATAATTTCCTAGTATCTTGATAACCTGCCATTCAGGTTGTTTTTATTTATTTTTTCTTTCATTCGACTCCTTTTTTTAATCCTTGTCTCGAATAAAACGTTCAGAGAAAAGAACAAATGCGCATTTCACGCCTGAGGTCTTTTAAAAGTTTAAGGAGACGGTCGAAAGGCATCTCGAGTCTGAACCCGTTATACAAGGGAAAGAAAAATTTCCGATAGTGATAAATCCAAGAAGAAGAAGAAGAAGAAGAAGAAGAAGGAAAGAGAGAGAGAGAGAGAGAGAGAGAGAGAGATTAATAATCTGTAAAAACTAAAAATGTGCAACAAACGCCTGATTGCAATTAAAACTAGGAAGAATAAATCTTATAAAGATGAAGAGAGAGAGAGAGAGAGAGAGAGAGAGAGAGAGAGAGATTAAACATATGTAAAAACTAAAAATATGCAACAAGCGCCTGGAGACTGACATGAAAATTAGGAAGAACAAATTCTTATAAAGATGAAGAAGAACAACAATAAAATCATATACAGAT
>NC_089752.1:49141674-49159174 GCF_040412425.1 Macrobrachium rosenbergii | reverse complement strand
AATAATAATAATAATAATAATAATAATAATAATAATAATAATAATAATAAAATAAAATCTATTTATCTACTTTAAAATCCTTTTATAATGCAAGCATCATAAGGAAAACCAGCAATAATAATAATAATAATAATAATAATAATAATAATAATAATAATAATAATAATAATAATAATAATAATAATAACTGTATCAAGCAAAAATGCTTTACAAGAATTTCAATTCTCGTGATCTAAAAGCAACTCACAGTAAATTATCATTGTAAATAATAAACCCACCAACAATAACAATGATACCAACAAAAACGGTGCTCCCTTTATCAAGCATAAATCCCCGTATACAGAACATCACAAGCGCAATAAAATCAGGCATTAAGACCTGATGTCAATTATCATTCCAATTTCCAGTACCACACCAGACAGGAGACTTCAACTGGTTTTACTATCAGCAATCCCATAACATGTTTTAAAGACACTAGGAATCCCATAAAGTCCTTTATAAGGGCACGGATGGGTCCATAAAATAGTTTAAACGAGCTTTTAAAGTCTTATTCTTAAACCTGGCATTGATAATATACGTAATGAGAGGTAAATATTAGAGATTAATAGACATTTATCTAAAAGTAGAAGCACTTTAGAGCTTTTCTTGAAATCGGGTTGATGGACAATTTTTTTATATAAAATTCATTTATCTAAAAGTAGAAGTACTTTAGAGCTTTTCTTGAAATCTTATGGCGTCTTAACTTTGATCTTCAAGTCTTTGAGCAAAAATCTTTAGAATAAGAATAACAAAAATGACCACTACTTTTAATCATTAGTATGAATTAATGAGAGAGAGAGAGAGAGAGAGAGAGAGAGAGAGAGAGAGAGGAGAGAGAGAGAGAGAGAGAGAGAGAGAGAGAGAGAAGACTTGCAAAACAGTCAGTTATTTCAAGCAGGCTCTTTTATTTCAGAAAAGTTACCGGTAAGATACTTTATATTAGTAATCAATACGTTAAATATAAAATTTGGAAAATGACAAAGAACCATTTTCATTTACCAAATTAGCTGCATTCATATAATGAACACCTTCACTGGATTATAAATTCCTCAGTATTTTAAGCTTGACATCCTATTCTCGTGAAGAAAAATAAAGCAAAAATTGGATACTTGAGAGATTATAAAATCATTTTTCTTCAAAGACATAATGGCTATACGATTATAAGAGTTACCGTTAAGAAATTTCTGTTCAACAAAACAAATTTGCATGCAGACATTGTGACATACTCCTGTACAGATCCAGATTCTTTGCACAGTCCGATGCACGTCACGTGTTCTCGCTGTTCCATGGCATTATCAACTCGCGATATTTTTACTGTAAACTTGCATTTTTTTTTTTTTTTGTACACCCAAGCAAAAGTTAGCAAAGCTTCAGTTCATTTTGTAATTAGACGAAAGGAATGAGGTGCTTAAACATTCTCACTTGGAAACTTAAGCATAATAGATATAAAACATACATCCACTAAGGCCACACTTTCTGGATATAAATACACTATACCATACGAAACTATACACATATCTCAAGGGCTAGACATCGGCAATGAAATGAGACAATATAGAGCTAGAGTTCTATAGTTCCAAGCCCTCTACAATCGCAGATTTCTTCGGCTTCCCTTTTAAGTGTAAAAATTTTCAAAGATTTCCCTACAGATGAGTGCCATAATCATAATTTTGTGATAATCGGCCGAAGGTTTACGTCTGGTCGTGTACCCAATAATAATAATAATAATAATAATAATAATAATAATAATAATAATAATAATAATAATAATAATAATAATAACAACAACAAGAGGCAGAAGAAAAAGAAGAGGTTTCACCCACACGTCTCGCATCGATTTATTATTTCTTTAGGTTGTCCTGTCATAATTTGTTAAAGTCGGGTACTGTACGCCTTAAGTAGTAAACTTACAGAAGAAAATGTAAAGAACGCAAGTCCGTGTAGCAACTTTAATTATGCCGTTGCCGCTGATCAGGGTGTAGGGGATTCTCTCTCTCTCTCTCTCTCTCTCTCTCTCTCTCTCTCTCTCTCTCTCTCTATATATATATATATATATATATATATATATATATATATCTGTACCATTCTGGAAATAGGGCATAAGTCAATTTTGGCAAAATGGAGTTAAGTAAAAAAAAAATGAAATGCCCCAAATGATCCTAAATCAGTCTAGAAAAAGGGCACAACATACAACTCTAACAAAGTTATAAAGCATTGCTAAAAGCCACAAGTAAGGATAGCCTTGCGATCGTCACGGAAAAGGGCAAAATTCGACTTATGCCCTATTTCCTGAACGAAGATACAATTCTTGTGGCATCACAAATTTTTACAGGGCATAAGTCATTCGCTTTGCCGCGTGTTAGTCTTGCATGTACTTGTCGATTCTTGTATTCACATGAACCGCTCTTGCTGCAGCATTCGTTTCAATGAAACAGAAGATTCATTGTGTGTTGAGAGTGCACCGAGGAAGGGTCGTTTGACTACAATTTGTATCATACTGATAAGTACGGCTAATAATTATAGAGAATTGTTATTATTCCTTATAGGTAGTTGAATTTTATGAATTGTATTAATTTTTTCTTAATTTTCAACTATTCTTATAGTAAAATATATATAATTAATATTATCATATTACTTATTAAGATGACACCAAACATAAAAAATCCCATTCATTGTTATGAATTTAAAGGCTCTGCAATTTTATCTTTTATATTTGGTATGTGTAAATATATTTTAATGGTATTACTAACTAGACTATGCACATTCGTGGTTTTGCAGTGATTACAACCTCTTACCTAACCTTTTCTAGGGGATATTATAGTTTTTGTCCAAGGGGCATAGCCCTATTTCTCGGCCAAGGGCCTTCACCCCCTGGACCCCTCTCAGAGTTGTGAATATGGAACTTAATTACTTATAATTAAAACCTCTTCGCCTAGGCTGTATGGTGTGTTAACTATGTAACTGAGTGATTAATAACATTGAATGAGTATGCAGTGTTTGCTTGTTGCAAACATAGAGCTCATTAGTTGCAAAGTACCTAGCCTACCTGCGTAGTTAATAACCATATGGTATATAATAATTTTAAGTGCTTAATATCTCCAAAAATAAGCATTTGCAGAAAAAAGTTGCAGAAGAAACATTTTTTGTTCATCAAATTAACAAAATGCAAGGAAAAAATATAATTTCGACTGGGGTGAGCATAAAAATTAGCTGTTTTAATGATTCTTCGTATAATAATAATATCAAAATACCTATATCATGTTAGTGCAGCTCTGAAATTCTTTCTGCTTTTCATTTAGTTGTGAATTGATTGTACTATATACTGTATAAATAAATACCTACCAAATTATAATGAAATTCTGCACAAACAAATTTTGCAAATTTTTATTAAAACTAGCAAGAAAAAGCGGTGACAGTGATTACAGTACCTGTCTTGTAATTCTGTCATCCTGGGTTCGAGCCCGTATACAGTGGGTGTCAGTAAAAAATCAAGAGTTTTTCATTAACATTTTTTTTGAAGTTTTACAAAATTTCCAATATTTTTTTCTTATTCTTAGGCTTGGTATAAAATGAACAGAGGAAGAATAATGGTAGAAGCATCCAGAGGCTACTTCCAGGAAAGTAGACTCTCCTGCAGTGTGGGGAAGACCCAGAGGTCAGAGGATGGTCGAGAAGCTTCCATGAGGCTACTTCGGAAAAGTAAACCCTCCTGCAGCGCTGTTGAAGACATAGATAATTCAGAAGATGATCGATTACTCGAATCTGCAGATGAGACTATTGATGACTCAGATTTAGATCCTGATTATAGATTACAGAGATAAAGTTGATGACGATCACCCACAGATGATGAAATGCCACAAGCTTCAGAAGTGCAACTAAAGGGTCAAAGCTACTTCAAAAAAAGCAATAAAATCTGCACGAATCACAGGTGATTCTTATACAAATACCTCTAATAAAAAAGTCAGAGAAAGATTTTTCAGAATTGAAAACTGCAGAAATAAATGCAAGCAGCTCATTTCAGAGCAATTGCAAAAATCCCTGTTTGACACCTACTGGTCAATGGATTGTCATACTAAGCATATCAGTATTTGAGCAACTTAATTGAAATAAGAGACAAAACCACCCAGAAAAAACAAGTGAGTCCTTCCAAAAAAGGAAAAAAATAGGACAGTTTCTCCTGAATATTTTGTTGAAAATCATGGCTTGAGAACAAAAAATGTGCAAAAATGCTTTCTGCGAATATTTGACATAACACCAAAGCTTATTCAAGTGGTACGAACAAAGAAAATTCAATCAACCGCAGGCCAGATAATTGAAGATAGAAGAGAGTAAGCAAAAGAATCCTTGTGCTGTTACTGAAGAAGAAATAGAAAATAAAGAACACATCTACAATTTCCCAAGCTATGAGTCACATTACGCATAGAAACAAAACTCAACAGAGTATTTAGGAAGTGATTTAACACTTGAAAAAATGTACGACCTGTACAGAGAGCCAATCACGATTCACATCATAGATCTTTGTCAACATACAAGAGAGTCTTTTACACAACTGGCCTAAAATTTAAGCAGCCTCAAGTAGATACATGCTCTACATGTGATGTTCTAAAGCAAATTATCTCCAGTTTAATGAAGATGATCAAGAGGGCAAAAATGAAGTTTTAGCTCGTCAGAAAAAGCATCACGAAAATGTAGAGTTAGCCTACGAAGAAAAAAGAATGGACAAAGAAAGTTCTAAAGCTAATAATGATAAACTCAGAGTATTCACATTCGACTTACAACAATGCCTTCGAACACCAGCTCTTAGCGTTAATGTTGCTTTTTATAAAAGACCCTTATGGACATTTAATTTAACATTCCATGAGCTGGAGGAACCAATCAAGCAACTTGCTACATGTGGGATGAGTGTACAGCTGGCAGGGAAGCTAACCAGATAGCTTCTTGCATATACAACTTCATCCAGCTCCTTCCTCCAGAAAATACTAAAGAAATTATACTTTACTCTGACAGCTGCTCAGGCCAAAATAAGAACAGTCATGTCTCATCAATGTTTTTCACTCTTTTAGAAGTGTGTGCCCGTGGATCTCTAAGATAACACATAAATTTCTTGTTCCTGGTCACACACACATGGAATGTGATTCTGACCACGCTCTTATTGAAAAAATGAAGAAAAAAAACTGACATTCGTATAAATGTACCATATGATTGGTGCCAACTTGTAAGAACTGTTGGCCGAAAAAAATCCCTTTAAAGTTGTAGAAATGACGCAAAATGATTTTTTATGATTTCTCCAAACTCCTTAAGGACCGCTAATCAAGCGTTCTATTAATGCAGACAAAGAAGCATTTCGATGGAATGAAGTAGTCAGATCCATTTATGACAAAGAGCATCCAAAGCAAATGCTATACTCTGTAGACTATAAAGAAAAGTCAATCCTTAAAAAGCTCTTTTTGTTAGAAGGGGGCAACCTCAATTTTAAAATGAGATGCTAGAAAAGAATATACAGGCCCCTACCCATATCAGAAGAAAAGAAAAAGGATTTGCTGTCATTGCTTCCTTTTATTGACACCAGATTTCATCAGTTTTACAAAAACTTACCTTGTAAAAGTAGTGTTTCAAATCATGAGGTACATCCAGATTTTGTAGAGTTTTGAAGAAGACTAGTCAATTTTGTTGATAATATTATTATTCAGAAATTGCCTAAAAGTTTGATTTTCTTCTCAAATTTTCCAAAAACTGACATAGTGTTATTTTTTCTATTATATTCCAGAAAATGGCCCAGTATGATTTTTTTTCAAAAATTTTCCATCAATTGACATAGTGTGATTTTTTTATATTTAATTTCTTATAAATTGCCAAAGTGCGAATTTTTTTACTAAATTTTCAAAATGGTCATAAACTTTGATTTTCTTAATTTAATTTTCTAAAAATTGTCAAAGTGATTTTTTCGTTAAATTTTCCAAAAATTATCAAAAAGGAATAATTATTTCAAGAAATTTTTAAAAAAAAATTTCAAAATGTAGGATTTTTCAATAAATTCAAAAGGAAAAAATATTTGATTTAAACCTATAAAGAAAATGCAATTCAACAAATAAATACACAAATTACTCTGACTGGAATTTATAAAAGATAGACAAAAGTATGATAAAGCTATCATTTCGTTCTAGAAAAAGGCACAAGTCATGCATTTTGGTGAATTAGTCAGATTTTCTTTATAATGAATGCCTTTGCAGAACTGCAAAACATTGTAAACAGTACAATGGTTTCATTCAAGCTAGTATCACAGATGATTTCAAAATAGATCAAACTTTCAAATCAATCTCTGAAAAATTTTCATTTTGTAGTTATGCCCTATTTCCAGAATGGTACAGATATATACATATATATATATATATATATATATATATATATATATATATATATATATATATATATATATGTGTGTGTGTGTGTGTGTGTGTGTGTGTTTGTGTATATATATATATGTGTATATGTGTTTGTACTGTATATATATATATATATATATATATATATATATATATATATATATATATATATATATATATATATATATATATATATATATATATATATATATATATATATATATATATATATATATATAGGGTAAGTCAAAAAAGTTCCAGTAAAAAATTCAATATATATACTTTATTTATATACAGTAAGTCAAAAATTTCCAGGAAAAATTAATATACTCTTTGTTGGAAATTCAAACATCATTTTCTACATATCTACCAACTAACTCTATACACTTTTCAAGCGCTGTTCCCACCTCTGCAACCCTTCTTGTAGAAATTTGGGGCCTTTCTATTAAAACCATGTCGAAACTGCATGTTTAGCAGCATCCAAAGATTCAAACCGGACTCCTCTATGTGTCTTTGAGTTTTGGGAACAGGAAAAATCTGAAGGAGCAAGATCAGGACTATATGGAGGATGTGGAAGAGTTTCACCTAAATTTCCATGTAGGACTTCCTTGCAACCCTTGATGAATGTGCTGGAGCGTTATCATGATGGAACAAAATTCTGCGGTGCAACTTTCCTCGACGTTTTTTAGCCAATGCAGTCTTCAGTTTTTGCAAAACACCTTTGTAGTAGTTCCCGGTGATTGTTTTTTATCCTTCAAGGAAATCAACCAAAATCACTCTCCCTTTGGAGTCCCAGAACACTGTTGCCATAACCTTCTGGGCAGATCTCGCCACTTTGAACTTCACTGGTGCAGTTGAACCTCTGGTAACCATTGCTTTGATTGAATTTTACTTTCTGGGTCATATTGATGGATCCAAGTTTCATCTCCAGTAACAATCCGGTCAAAAAACTCTGATTCATTTGATTCAATCTTCGTTAAAACTGCAAGAGAAAGTTCTGTCTTGATGCAGTTGGTCTTCGCGCAACGCTTTTGGGACCCAACGTGCTGAAAGTTACTCAAACCAAGATTTTCATTTAAAATTGAAAATGCGGAACCATGGAGATCCCAGTTTCATTAGCTATCATATCGATAGTAATCCGACGATCTTCATCCACTAGATTCTGCACCAAAGCCACAAATCTTTTCATTTTTTGCAGTCGATGGTCTTCCCTCTCTTTGGTTGTCTTTGAGGTCCTCCCGACCATTCTTAAATCGCTTTATCCAGTCATAAACAACTGATTTAGATGGAGAAGAATCTCCATAAACTTGTTGCAAAGCTTCAATAATTTTTCCTGGTTTCCAATCAAGCTTGGTCAGAACTTGATGTTAGGGCTCATCTCAAAATTTTTATTTTCCATGGGTTCAGAAGTTACTTTTCTGAAGCAGATGTTAACACCACGGTAGCAAGAGGATGGCTGAGGTAACAAGTCTATATGGATCACTACATCACAGATAATTGTTTACCAAGTATTTGGGTTGTTTCATTCCTGTGTAAATACATCATTCAACAATTTTTCCTGGAACTTTTTGACTTACCCTCGTATTATATATATAGACAGTATATCTAGGTGTTGTCAGGAAACAGTAAATATGCATGTGTATACGTGTACCCGTATGCCTGCTAATATGCTTTAAATATATACACAGCTTCTTGAGTGAGGGTATACTTGCTGATAAAAAACATTAAATTACATTGAGCTTTTGAGTGACGCTTTCTGCCACTAACTGTTGTCAAGTTAAGCATGGGAATCCATTCCCTTATAAAAACAATAAAGAACTGGGAGCGAAAATATGAAATGGAAATGAGATACTGCCAAACTGGATAAAACTTCAAATAAAAATATTAAGATAGCTAAGATTTTTACTTCCACTCTGATGAACTAGAATGATTAAAGAATGAATATATAGGATATTAAAGATTGGTATTATGGGATACATACATTATAATTTGTAATGCTATGAATTTCATAAATTAACCGACTGTTTCCGCTCCCTTATATGAAACAAAGTTTGTGTGAGTGTGTGTGTGTGTTTCGGAGCAACATTCAGTTCACCATTTGATTAATTTCACTTTTTATTTCTTTCAGTCGCGTGATACCAACACAGAAATAGGCCTTCAGTCATTTTATGCCAATCCTGCAAAATCATGTGCTCTATGCTGAATCTAATTACTAATGAGTAACAAGATATTTCTTCGAAAATTGGACCATATTCGAATTAGGTTAGAACACCAAAAAAAAAAAAGGGAGGCCCCTCCTGTAGCACACCTGCCTCCCCCTTATTTTCCGCCCCATTTTCCCACACGGCTTAACGTCGATAAGCTTTAAAATATTCCTCTTCATCATTTTGTGAGTTACCACAGCTGCTGGTGTCAGACTTTGGCCGTGTGCCTGACGTCTGAAAGGAGAGGCGCAGCGTGAATGCCACGCTGTAAGACTCCTTTCTGCAGCCAGTCTCCTCTAAATGGTTCTCCGGTGCTTCGTGCCTTCCCTTGCTCAGAATTCTTTAGAAATATTACGTGACGTTTGAAGAGATTCTGCAACGCATATTCTCTCTCTCTCTCTCTATCTCTCTCTCTCTGCGCTACACTTTTCATATGAACAAGTTCTATTGATCCTAGATGAATATTAAAGGATATTATTGCCTATTGCAAAGCCCCTCTGTATAAAAATATAGTAACTTCTCTCTAATTCTCTCTCCTCCTCAGTTACATTCAACTCCATTTCTGTACATTAAACAAAAACAACTAACATTATACATTATGGCGCTAGAAGTGTGTATGCGTGTGTGTGTGTGTGTGTGTGTGTGTCTGTGTGTGTAGGAGAGAGAGAGAGAGAGAGAGAGAGAGAGAGAGAGAGAGAGAGAGAGAGAGAGAGAGAGAGAGAGAAAACAATATTATATATTTGGGAATCATAAAAAAAAGGCAGCGGAATATCTACGCTGACGACTGGCTGGCATCAAATAGAGGAGTTAGAAGTCAGAATGAGTTTTCGAATGGAGAGAGAGAGAGAGAGAGAGAGAGAGAGAGAGAGAGAGAGAGAGAGAGAGAGAGAGAGAGAGAGAGAGAGAATGAATGTCTGTGTATCAAATAACTGCATATAAATGTCACAAAAAATTAACATAATAAAAAAGTAATAATGCTCGCCACAGGCTTGTGCTTGAGAGAGAGAGAGAGAGAGAGAGAGAGAGAGAGAGAGAGAGAGAGAGAGAGAGAGAGAGAGAGAGAGAGAGAGATCAATAAGGAAATATATATAACAAAACTTCCATCAAGGCTCAGTTAATTACACAAACCCCTTTATGGTAAAATTTAGAGTACAACTGTGTAACCGCATCACAGCGGCAATAAGGATTAGACAGACTGAATAGTGTTAGAAAAAAAAAAATCCAAAACGTCTGTTCTAATGTGCACTGGTACAACTAAATAATAAATTTTCGAAATTATACAGCGAATAGATTTCTTATTTTCAAAACGACCAGAGAATGTCAGTCTAATTTGCTAAAAGGAAAATCTCGTTTGAATGAAACTATGGGACTGAACTAATTAGTGCAAACGTAAATATTTATTAAAATACTAATGAGACGCTATTTGAGTTCAGCTGGGATACTACTAAACCAGTTAATTTTATACTAAGGAAAAGCTGGGAAAAGAAGATGTTACAAAAGATGAAGAAGCTACAAAATTCATAGCAACAAAACGATAAAAAATATACAAAATATTTGTCCCATTACAATCTACGTTGTATACTCTCACCAAATATTGAAAATAAAATTATACTTTTACGTATGGATCCTTACATCATCAGGACTCAAAAACAAATGTAAATACGAAACGTAAAGCATCTGTCAGGAAAGGGGCCCCTCTACATGATACAGTTCCTAAATGAAAATTAAGATGGTATCCTTTAGTACCAGAATGCCACATGCAAAAAGGTCCGCAAAAGTAATGAATGTATCCTTAGCATTACGTGCACAAAATAAGGTATAAAGATATTCATCATTAAAAAGAAACGACCCAAACGCTCTCCTAAGCAAAACGCAAAAATAATGATTTCAATAAAATAAAAGGTGAAATGACGATAAAACAATAAACAACAACGCCCTCTAAGTCGATGAAAGACACCCATCATTCCACGAAACAAGGATACAATTATTCCACATTCATAAGCATTCCCTAACAATATCCCACGATTGCACGGACAAAAACGAACTGTAATTATCGTCAACATGGAAGAAACGAGGTCAATATCCTCTAAATTAACTTAAAAATAAAGTTGAGGGAAACAAAGATACAGGTGAATCAACCAAATGCACTCCCCCTCCCACTAACATCCCCCCACCCTCAGGCGCCTGGCATCCGTACGCATGCGCGACGTACCTCATACCTCACTGGCTTCCTGGCATTTGACGTCCTCGCAACGCACGGCAAATAGCTTGCGCGTATTAAAGGAGTCGCGGTGGCGAAACTAATGGCTCTCTTGAACAATAGAGGCTATT
Source organism: Macrobrachium rosenbergii (assembly GCF_040412425.1). NCBI lineage: Eukaryota > Metazoa > Arthropoda > Malacostraca > Decapoda > Palaemonidae > Macrobrachium > Macrobrachium rosenbergii. Next base: position 49,148,217 of record NC_089752.1, on the reverse strand, counting down.
TTCTCGTTCCTACTCTTTAACCGTTCGAAGGATCGCTCATTTGTGCTATTCCAGCCGTTCGGATCGTGGAAATGAACGTGAGTCTCCTTCAGTTAATAAGCAAATTTATTTTTCTGCGGCAGCCGTGATTAACTGAAAGGATTTAGGAATGTATAAAGGCAATGCCCCGAGGGCAAGTCTTCTGGCATCTTTTAGTACCCTACAACCCAAGTCTGGACCCAGTAGCCAGTAACCGTTTGACGTCTTCATATAAAATAGCGCCGCAAATTAGCCAAGACGGGATGCGGAAATGAAGTAAATTACGTCCGAGTTTTCACCACCGCTACGAACCTGCGTACTTTTGTCCGTGCAAGAATATAGGAAAACATATTGGCTACTTGGTACGCAAGTCGCTAAGAGAGAGAGAGAGAGAGAGAGAGAGAGAGAGAGAGAGAGAGAGAAACCGTCTTTAACATAAGGTGTGCTTTCTCGGTCCTCGGTTAAGTTCATGATACGATGTCCGTGCGCTCTTCCATAAATGAACGTGCACATTTCTCGCTGGCAAACGCTCAGAAAAAAAAAAAACAATGATCATGGAAATCTGGACACACATACGTACCATTAAAAGGGGCTTTTTTTCTGTGCATCATCCTGGATTGCATAACGGGCTTTCACGTAACGGCAACTGTTAAGTGCACAAATGCACAGTTGGATCCTACTCCCGTTTTCTTCCCGTTAACTTTTTAAAGAGCATTTCATTACACGCTCTACAGATAAAGATAATATCCTGATATAATGAATAATAGAAAAAAGACTTAGAGAGTGTGCTAACGATTACATGCAATGCATACAGTAGCAGCAGCTCTATGATGACGATATTATTATTATTATTATTTGTATTGAGTCTTCTCAATTTTCTTTATAATTCTTTTCTTTCCTCTTCTACATTAATATTGATCATTACTTCCCAATATTAACACAGAATAAGAATTATAAAGAAAACTGAGAAGACATTACAAAATTAACTCGCATGACCCAGCCATCCTTTTTAACAGGACATGTTTAAGAGAGAGTCTACTGCCTTATTATTATTATTATTATTATTATTATTATTATTATTATTATTATTATTATTGCTACTACTACAAGCAGTAGTAGGATTAGTAGTAATACCTCTTACAACCATAATCTAATCCTAAACCTGATGAAGAAATTGTGGACGTAATTTTAGAAAACCAGATAACGTACCTTGTACGAAAGCAAGAAAGCAGCTACCCTTATTCCCTATGAAAACCTTTTAATTAACATAAATTCAGTTTATATAATTTCCATCGTACTTCCAACTACGTGTGACGCACCAAGTGCGTAGCGGTGGAAAAAATAATATGGAAAAGTAAAAAAAAAAAAAAGGTAAAATCGTCAATTAAGAGTCAACACATCCAATAATCACCTGTCAAACTGGCACTGTGACAGAGAGAGAGAGAGAGAGAGAGAGAGAGAGAGAGAGAGAGAGAGAGAGAGAGAGAGAAAACACGATATGTCATTAACATAAAAACCAACAGTGCCAAACCACCCGACGAACCATGTGTGTGTGTACCTGGCACTGTGCCAAGCAATAAGGGCAAAGGGAGACCACGATTCCTTACTGAGATGAGCAAGTCATCGATTGGCCAATTTTTACGTGGCAGGAAAAAAACAACAACAATAATAATAATAATAATAATAATAATAATAATAATAATAATAATAATAATAATAATATATTAGTTTCGCATGAGGCCTTATCATTCTGCCAAAAACCACTGAAAAATGAAAAACAAAATTAAGCAAACAATGACAATGAAGGCGACAAGTTTCAAAATAACATCAGTTTGAATCCATTTCATCACCAACAGGCTTCTCAAGCCCGTTAAAGAAGTCAATTAACACCAATACACAATATTCCGAAAATGGTAAAAATGAGAAGTGAATATTTGGTATAATTCATAAAATACACCAGCAGCTTACCTAATTTTTGCTTTTTTATTAATGAATATTCAAGCACCGCATGATAACAGCGACACAATTTGTATTAAAAGTTTTTAATTATAAATTCATGAATCAAAATTGGAAGAATTCATGCGCTACGTAATCATTCAGATCAATGCACATCAGCAATAATTTTGACGCGTTACAAAACACTTTTCAAACCATCTGTTGGATACAAGTCGTGATATAAGCTGTCAATCATCATACAAATCTTTTGGAACGTTTATTTGAGATGTTACGAGAGTATTTATGACTCGGAGAATAACTGCTTAACTGTACTTCTTTCCCTTCAAGTGCTACCGCTCAACACTTTCTCAAGCTTTCTGTGCGGGTTCTCAGAGAAACCGCAATGTAAAGGACTGACAATTATGTCCACTGGATGGCGAAAGGGCAGGTATGTATGTGCATTTGCGAAACTGAACACATACATGTGTACCCATGGACGGCATGTACGTGTGCATGTGTTCAGTTATTGCAACAGAAACTTCTAATGTGAATTTATTTTCTTAATTTTGTTTACTAACTACACTACCTCTCTATATCAGTATTTGTAAGAAATGCATGATTATGTATATAAAATAACAATGCATACCTGATTATAAATTTGTTTACTGTGGGTGTGTGTGTGTGTGTAACAATGCATAGCCGTAATATGAGTATATATTTGTACATCTGTACACTGTATGTGTAATATAACTTTTCTTAAAATCAATCAAAAACGTGATAAATTACGCATGATAAATCTATACAAAAGACTAATTTTGACGTTCGGAAATATCACTATGAAGGAAAAACTGACAGCTCTTACTTACACTTTCAAGTCATATTCTATAATCTAATTCAGACTAGCTTCACAAATAAACAGTGGTAAACAAAATCGAGCAAGAATACTTCCATTGATGCCTATTTACAGAAATTAAAAAAGAGGAACGAAATATATACTGTATAATAACAATCACGCAGATTTCTTTAAGCACGAGAAAATCTGAAATACGAATTATACACCTTTTCATACCATTACACAATTCGTACACACTTTCATTTAAAGCTTTAATTTATCAGGAAACAAATCAGACCACAATACTTGATAAAACACGATGAAGCAGTACAGGGAAGGCCAAAGCCTCATGTAAAGGAAGGAGTCCGAAAGCACGCAAGGCGGTTAGCAATCTGGGTAAAATCACGAAAAGAGATCGTAAATATTGGTAAGCAATTATCGTTGTTTTTACTAATATCATTACCAATACTGTTTCGTGATTTATGATCATTACAATTGTACAAATTGTTTCCATTATTACTCACGGCAGGAGGCGATGTTTTTACCGTCTTTCCTACTTCTCCTAAATTTTATAGCAACTGATCAGCAGACTTTCAGAACACATTCGCATAGGCTTGACAGTGGCATGACGCCAAGCCGTTACTATCTGATGGCGACTCAGCAAATCCTGATCACTACATGGTCTTTTTTTATATTTTTATGTATACACGTCTGATATTTTCCAGCTCAACCTAAGTTATGTATCTATCTTTTTAAATTTAAAGATGATTCGAATGTGAATCAGATTATAGACATTACCTGGATCAAGTTACGGACTACCTGGATCAGGACATGCAGGGACCAGACCTGGATAATATTATGGACTTGATCTGATCAGCATACATACCAGAATTAGATCGGGTCAAAAACCAGACCTGGATCAAGACACAATATATTCCCACTATTTATTAGCACACATACCAGAACTGGATGAAGTTATAAATCAAACCTGGATCACGTGAAAAACCAGAACTGGATCCAGAAACAACAACAGGCATGGAATAAGAAACAGAACAGACGTGGATGAAGATGCTGACTAGACCTGGGTCAAAAGAGAGGCCAGAACTAAGTGAAAAAGCAAACTAGATATGATCCAGTTGATAAACCAGCCTGCAATAGTATACAGACGATACCCGAGTCAAGACATGAAACAGGCCCAGAACAGGATATAGACCAGAGCATGAAATGTTTCTGGTCAGTGGTCAAAAAGTACTAATTGAATGTTTTCCAAGAAAGGCCAAGGAATATTGCGCAGTGGCTAGTAATGGTCTCAAGACCAGTCAAGACCAACACGTTATCAAGAGATCTTTTGGGGTGTATCACTATCAGCAGGCATTGCTTGTCTTTAAAATCTACTTACAAAATAGCTCTAGTAATCAAGTTTGGTACTGCAAAAAAAAAAAAAAAAATTGTAAAAAATATGTCTTAACATTTCTAATCTTCACTGCAATTCAATTTTTATATTAATTATAAAAATTTATAAATTCTACACATAATGGAAAATCTTTCCAGATGCGACCAAGCGTACTTAACTTCTTCTAATCAAGGCAAAACAACATGAAACATATACAAAGAATCGATTATAACAGAATAGGCACAAACATAGAAAGAACACACACTTTAGAATAAGGTGAAAGTACAGTGCCTGAGAGAGAGAGAGAGAGAGAGAGAGAGAGAGAGAGAGAGAGAGAGAGAGAGAGAGAACACCTGTGGTGCTTGGACCATTTTAACCGACGTCAAAACCACACAACTAACCACAGAACAAGGTAGTCGATATTCTCCAATAGATGGCGCCGCCCTTCGGAACCCTGACTTCCCACAAACACTTAGGAACATGAGCAAGGCACAGGAGGACGCTGGTTGCATTTGTACGTCCACATCAAACAATACAAGCCGACAGCACTTCATAAAGTCACTCTCTCGCCCACTCTCTCGAGGTAGATAAGAGTATGCGTGCATAGCACACCTGTTCACACTTACGCCCAATGTGCGTAGGTATATACTGATCCTCATTTATACGTTTCTGATAGAAAGATGATCATGAGTAACAAAACATTCCTATGAATTTCCTATGTAAACCAATATAAATTTGAAATCCATTTTCAAAGGAAGGGCATATCACCGATAAAAGCAAATATAAGATTGTATTTAAACGTACATAAGGATATATTCATGTTGAAGAAAAAGTGAATAATAAAATAATGAATTAAAAATTGATGGAAACGAGGGGAATAAAGCGGAAGAGAACATGTAAGAAAGAAACGCAATTCTCAAATGCGACACACTACCAAAAAAGAAAAATAAATGAGGAAGGCAGTCCACAAAAAATAAAGATAATTATAAAAAGAAAAACTAAAGAAAAATAATCATAAAAGACAAGCAGTCAATTATTCTAAAAGCAAAACAGACACGGAGCAGGAACAGAGGGGAAGGGCACGGGTCTCGATGACATCACGACATTGGGATTTGGATGGTGTAGATGGTGATGTCGTCGAGAGTGAGAAGAGAGAGAGAGAGAGAGAGAGAGAGAGAGAGAGAGAGAGAGAGAGAGAGACAAGTGCCAAGTTTCTCCCACTATCAGCAGCAGTGCCAAATATCACGTCCGAAGGACCAGCAGGACCGGGCCCTCCCTCTCTCTCTCTCTCTCTCCCTGATCTCAAGACAACAGAATCGAGAATCAAATCTACAACTCTTTCGGTAGAAGCCGCCTCTCAAATATCTCTTTAAATAACAAAGGTGCTACGCAGGTGAACGGAACAGAAATAAAGCCACAAAAGAAAAATAACCACCGATACACATTTTCTATATGTTGTCGTTCATTTTGCAAATATTTCGACCATTAATAGAAGTGCTTAAACGTAAAGAACTTTTCCTTCCTCTGACATAATGAATGACCTGTGTTTCCTCCCTTGTATAATATGAAGATATGGACGTTTGTGAATAATTTCTCTAGGCTTTGATCATTTTTTAAATACAGATATCTTTTAATACATAAAAACAAAGTACTCTATGACCAGACATACGAGTATTAACCATTCAGGAAGCAACAAAACCAACCACGCGAAACAAGAGCCATTATTTGCCATTACTGAGATGAAGATTTATTACAACAATTAGCCACACTCTATAATTAAGGAGAGTGAAAAGGGCAACACAGAGGAGAGATAATAGAAAAAAAGGGAAGAAACCGAAGCGAATAAACAGTAAAGGGACAAAAATCAATCAAGGAAATGTTTCCCAACGTTAACAGATGTCAGTGCAAACGCACAGTTCAAGAACTGAACCTTTTGAACCTTTATCTAAGCAAGAGTACGATTAATCATAGTAAGCTGCTGTAGCCTCGTGAAACTGGTCACTGCGGCTATAAAACTGGAATAGTAACTTCATATATTGTGGCTAATGCATATATATAATATATATATACGCGCACATATACATACACATATGCATATCCATATGTACATATACCCATATATACTGTATATATATAAATAATTATATATATATATATATAATATATATATATATATAGCATATATATATATATATATATATATATATATATATATATATATATATAATATATATATAAAACAACCAGTTAACAAATCATTAGATATAAAGAGATATAAGTACAAATTTTACAGCACATTAAAACTACAGAGAGGTCATTAAAAAATTTTAAAAGATATTATTTAATCACAATGTCACGTAGGTAA
>NC_089752.1:49126674-49131674 GCF_040412425.1 Macrobrachium rosenbergii | reverse complement strand
TCTGTCAACAACAATTGTGCCTCTTAAACCTCTGGAAGGTTACTAACATCCATTACCTTTGCTATTTTCTGTCATCAACAATAAGTGCTCCTTGCAACCTGTCTTCAACTTTCACTCATACACTCCACTATGTCAATCATGGCCCCCCTCCGGCCTCCAAACTCCCACCCTTATGCACTACTATTCCTTCTTCAGCAATACATCACACAATCATGATACTATCTCTGGGGTTATGTCAATTAAATGTTTTCATACTTCATTATTTGTCTTTTTATATGGATGGAGTTTTGCCAGGTAGAACGAGGTAGTCATGGCGTCCTATATATGTATACATACATATATATATATATACACTATATAACATGTGTTATATATATATATATATATATATATATATATATATATGTATATATATATATATATATATATTTATATATGTACACTTATACGCACACACACTCATACATATGTGTGTGTGTGTGTGTGTGTGTTCATGTATGTAGTGTGCAAAGGCAAGCATCTTAATTTGTGCAACTAATCCTTGAGGCAAAATGCCGAAATGATGATTCAGTAGAGATCTATTGTCACGGTAGGTAAATATCCTTCATCTACAATAGATCTCATATACATACTGTACAATTTTCATCAAAATAAAGATCCTTAAGGAAATATAGGTTAATTTATAGTTTGGATTCTTGAGAGAGAGAGAGAGAGAGAGAGAGAGAGAGAGAGAGAGAGAGAGAGAGAGAGAAAACACCTTGTTCGTTAAGTACCTCCTGTTACATTGAAGTACTTACTTTGACACCCATGACCACACTTGTCTTCAATCTTTTTTTTCTCCTCTCCCTTCACTCTTGGCTGCCTCTTGCCACATTCGACTGACCACCAGGTACTTAACTGGGTGATCAGGTCAGAAGAGGTGAAAAGGGTTAAATGGAACTCTCCAAGGTAACTTTAGCTCACAAAGGTCCAAAAGTCCAGTAACATAATATATATATATATATATATATATATATATATATATATATATATATATATATATATATGTGTGTATGTATATGTGTGTGTGTGTATATATTATGTATATATATATATATATATATATATATATATATATATATATATTTATAGTGTGTGTGTGTGTATATATATAGAGATATATATATATATATATATATATATATATATATATATATATATATATATATATATATATACGTTTAATTTATTTTTTATTCTTTACTTTTCAAATAACATGCATCAGTGTCTTTTCTAGACACCCGATGTACTTAAGAGGTTGATATCACGTTGCATATCGCCCAGAAACATTTAAACTCTCTCTCTCTCTAAATTCCTGCAATGTCCCTTGCGACGCAATCGCTGTGGTCAGCTTATCCACTCTGTAAAAAAACATTCCCACTCTACTTCCTCTTGAGAGGCTTACCCTGCATACTCCTCTAATACCTTACGCTGCGAAAGCCGTGCCAGCATCCCAGCTCTCTCTCTCTCTCTCTCTCTCTCTCTCTCTCTCTCTCTCTCTCTCTCTCTTTGCCAAGACGTTAACCCATATATTCGAAAATTTTATATAGCCTCTCTTTCTCTCTCTCTCACTCTCTGTTGAACACGTTTATTCCTATATTTAAAAGTTTTATAAGGTTTCTTTTCTCTCTCTCTCTCTCTGCTAAGAACGTTAATCCCTATATTTAAAAGTCTCAGGCGGCCTATAATTCTCTCTTCTCTCTCTCTCTGATAAGGACGTTCATATAATCTTTTTTTTTTCCTCTCTCTCTCACACTGAAAGCCCAAGTATCATCGAGTGTCCCTCTTGATTTAATTACCACCATAATAACTAAAGCATTCATAACTCTCAATCTCCCATTGACCTTCCACCTCTGCCCTTGCCATTTACCCCAAAATCTCCATCCACTCTATCCTCGTCTCCCTCTGCCAGTGCACCTGAACCATTCTCATTTTCCTCATTATTCCTAGAGAACACTGGATAAGAGAGTCCAGGCGTTTAATAATAATAATAATAATAATAATAATAATAATAATAATAATAATAATAATAGGTTCTATTGAATATTATTGCTGCTTCAGCTGCATTTATTTTGTAGAAGACTTTTTCTATTTTACGATTGCGGACTTCTCTTCAGTGGAGGTGTGCTAACAGCTCGCCTATATTTGTCATTTCATGGGAAAAGTCAAATCTGGATTCTGCTTCTTATATATTCTATACAGTTAGTTATATACAATTGTTGCCGCGACGCGTTTCGACAGACTCTCTGTCATTCTTCAGTGGGATAGTATATGAAAGAATTAGATTACATTAGCATCATGATTGCGTTTCGACATTTTCTGTCACCTCCAGCGGGAGCTGGAGAACGGTTAGAAGTCTGTCGAAACGTCGTCGGCAACAATTGTATATAACTAACTGTATAGAATATATAAAGAAGCAGAATCCAGATTTTGACTTTTCCATGAAAATGACAAATATAGGCGAGCTGTTAGCACGCACTTCCACCGAAGAGAAGTCCGCAAATAAGGAAAATAGAAAAGTCTTCTTACAAAATAAATGCAGCTGAAGCAGCAATAATATTCAATAGAACCTGTTTAAAAGAGGGTCTGCTGCCAAACTATAATAATAATAATAATAATAATAATAATAATAATAATAATAATAATAATAATAATAATGATAATAATATCTATTTTTTATAATTTCTTAATTTATTTTTTTTCTTTTTTAAAAGAGATCTTTTCTTTCTGTATTTCCTTTTACGTTCTGTTACTTCTTTCAAATGAGCACCATATTCTTTGGAAGCTTGAATTTCAGGTCAACGGCCACTGTGGACTTGTTCCATATGAATAGGGTTCATCTTCTGGATGATGATGATAATAATAATAATAGCACCTAATCAAGTAATCAGGTCGTCGCACCAAACTTAAGAATAATTACAAGTATAAAATGCGCCGAAGTTTCTTCGGCGCAATCGAGTTTTCTGTACAGCGTATAATTAAGGCCACCGAAAATAGATCTATCTTTCGGTGGTCTCAGTATAATGTTGTATGAGACGCGGCCGACGAAACTGTAACCGGTGGTGGCCTGTCCTATATCGTTACCAGACGCATCGATTATGGCCAACTCTAACCTTAATAAAACAAATTACTGAGGCTGAGGCTGCAATTTCATGTGTGATGAGTGGAGGGTGATGATCAATAAACCAATTTGCAGTCCTCTAGCCTCTGCAGTTTTTAAGATGTGAGGGCGGACAGGAAAGTGTGGACGGACAGACAAAGCCGGCATAATAGTTTTCTTTTACAAAAAACTAAAAAACAATGAACATGAAAATCTCTGAACTGTTCCTGAACGAAAATGAACCTAAAAATTATTGCTGCCGATGATGACAATGTTCTTCCATCCACGTCTTGCTTTCAGGAATGGCTATTAAACGCTCTCTCTCTCTCTCACTCTCTAAATAATTATCTGTAGTTGGAAATCTCTCTTTATACTTGCACATCTACTGAAATTCTTGAAAAGTATATTACCTATAACTGATATACACACGATCTCTCTCTCTCTCTCAAAACGTTTAGTGACCTATTTAGAATACACTACTTTCCCCTGCTCAATAGATACAGTGATGGATAGAGCAGTCACTGATAACAATTCCGCTGATTCTACTAAAGCTTCAGGTGATGGTATTAGTTGTGCTCACTCTACTTAATTCTCCTCGAATTTCTTCTAAAGAAAACTCTTTCCTTTTCTCTTCTCTCGACAGATAAAACGAGCTTCTCCAACCTGACATTAACCTTAATCTTTTAGGACCCTTGTTTGGTCTTCAGCTATTTGCGCTGTTTCCGTCCAATTTACGTTATAAAACCCGTACGAACACAAAGTAAATACATGACGATGCATTTGCTCTGTTTGCATACCTTAATTAGACGAATTTACGGTAATATGTTTTATGCAAATATTTGAGTGAAACCATTATTTTTTTTTATTACTGAACATTTTTTCTCTATTGACAGACGCGTATTCTATCTTCTCAAAGAAATATGTGTGAATACGATTGCTTAGACTTAGACCGAAAAATAAAACAATAAAAAAATGACTATCGTCATAATGTAAACAGAGGGATATTATTCCCATATTAATCGTACAGAGGAAATAACAGTTAATCAAAGGTAATTTTCACACTGTCATACTAGCATGATTCCCATCATGCAATCTGATTCGTGAATTTGACAGCAAACATGACAAACCAGTATTTCCGATAATTTTTTTTAACTTCTTAATTAATAACCAGAAGCGACTTTTACCTGACGCCTGAAGGACGACAAACTGCCCAGTATGGGCGGCGAGCTCAAGGGAGAGAAGAGTGGCGACTGACAATACGCCTCCTTGTCTTCCGGAATCCTGATAGGAAGCGGCATGGAAGTCTTCCGCTTCCGGTAGGCAATCCTAGATCGCACGGGACTCGAGGTCGACCTCGAGGTGGTCGATCGGGTCGGACTCGAAGAAGCGCATCGGGCTGGGCTGGAGGTACATCTGGTGGGGCTGGCTGTCGAGGATCTACAGGGACTCACGTGGGCTGAGGAGGAGGTGGTGGGAGTGTCTGGCGTAGTGACGCTCGAGGAGTAGAAGGAGGAGTCGGGGTAGTGGTGAACGGTGGCCAGGTATATGGGAACATCGTCGTCATCGTCGTCGTCCCTCGAAGCAATGCAGGCCAGAGGACGCGCCCTTCGCGTCGAGGAGAATTCGCAAGCATTGGCCTCATCATCGTAGTCCCTAGACGAGTAGTAACTATGGGGTCGCTGCTGCCTCTGAAGGTGATGCCGGTTCCTGTTGGGCACCTGGGTGGCCTCGTCTTCGGGCTCGACCTCCTCCGGGATGAAGCAGGGCGTGGACCAGGAGTGTCGGATCATGGTGATGCGAGATTCGATCCGTTCGAGGCCCCAGACGCACTCACGCAGATACCTGATTAACCTGTAGTCTT
>NC_089752.1:49106674-49121674 GCF_040412425.1 Macrobrachium rosenbergii | reverse complement strand
ACCACTATCGCTCGCCAAATCACTGCCTCAGCCCACTTTTTTCCTTCAAGTCTTTTTTTCTCCTCCGAACCATATGTTGTAGTCAACAGTGCCAGGTTGCCCGAGGAGTGTTTAGAAAACTCCCTAATTCTAAGCTATGCATTTGACATTCGTTAATTACCTTAAAGCAGTTTTCCGTGTATTTTAATAATTCACTAACATTTGTATCTATCTATTTATTAGTTAGTTAATTAATTCCTTATTTCCTAATAAGTGATTTCTTCTTTTTGTATTTCCTATAACCTTCTGTTAGTTCTTTCAAATGAACACCATATTCTTTTGAACCTTGAATTTGAAGTCAATAGCCCCTGTGGGCTTGTTCCATATGATCAGATTTCATCTTCTGAATAACAATCACAGTATTCACTGCCTCATAATTTCTCATAATTGACTAACTTCATCATATATGATTTACTGCTGAAGTTCTGGAGCTGCTTTGGAATTATTATAAACGAGCTTGATGGCGTACGCTATGCTGTGCTGGAACCCGGTGCCTACTGTCATGTCTCCCTTACCCTCCCTATCCCCTACCTACCCGGCCACCACCGGGGCGGACAAACAGGTTTGCCGGAGGAGGGTGCATGTGTCACGTCTCCTCTACCTTCCTGATCCCCTACCCACCACGCCCCACACTGGGCGGACAAACAGGTTTGAAGGAGGAGGGTGGATGTGTCACGTCTCCCCTGCCTTCCTGATCCCCTACCCACCACGCCCCCATCCGGGCCGAACAAACAGGTTACAGGAGGAGGGTGGATGTGTCATGTCTCCCCTACCATCCCGATCACCTACCTACCCTGCACCCTACCGGGGCGGACAAATAAGAAAGACCCACTCGGATTTTATTATTATAGATAAAAAGAGGAAATGTGATTCGCGGCAGCCTTCCAGTGCTGCCATTAACATTCCGGGCAACCTCGAGGATCATTTGCAGGTATATTTGCCCCGAAAATAAGCAGAAAATGAAGAGCGGAAACAGGTAAATCACTCGTCAAATTTATGCCAAATTAAAATTCATTATAAAGCCCTACCCTATCCTCAAACAACTGTGAATTCAAATCAATAAATAATTCATGGCAAAATCATTAACAAATACATTACAACATGCAATGCGAATAAGTTTAAATTACAGTTGAGTAAATATGTCCCATAACTACACACACACACACACACACACACACACACACACACACATATATATATATATATATATATATATATATATATATATATATATATATATAATATATATATATTTGTGAATACGAAACAAACGAATTAGCTTTTTAAGAGAGGAGATTAAAACTACGAGCACACATAAGTCGATCATTTCATGAAGGCTTGGCGCGCGCGCGGAATACCGTTACTGAAACCTTCAGTCAGCTGCCTAAAACCAGCCAGGAAAAATGTCCTTTGAGAACACCTTTATGAAACTCCTCAAGGTAACGCAAATGTCATCCTTTGTTCGGTGACGTTTCGTCACAGGTGAAAAACAACACACGTGCTTTACACCAGCAGATGTCCAAACAGGTGTAGAGATATAGGTATTCTCAGGTTACATGCGTGTGCGCATTTTTAAAAAAGCATATTATAACCCAGGTCCTTTAAATATATTCTGAGTGTATTTAAAGGACCTAGGTTACAACATTAAAACTCTTTTCTCTGCCAATGTAATCATAAATTAACAAGCAACACTTCGCTAGTAAATACTATCAGACATTATATGTATTTAAGAAGGAAAAACTTTTAATCCTGGAAAAGAGAGCGTGATTCACATACATCAAACAGGATATGCATCGACAAGGTATAGAAACAATGGCTAACTGGATCATAATCAGTGATTCATTTGGCTTATAATACTTTGTCTATCTGCATGTATAAAAACAAACATACACTAAATTATAATATATATATATATATATATATATATATATATATACATATATATATATATATATATATATATATATATATATATATATATATATATATATATATATATATATGCCTAACCACTGAATCAAACGCACTCTTACTCTCAGAAATACAACTACAGCAAGATACACAGGTACTATACATGAAAGGATACATACTAGCCAATACTTATGGCTAATATATAATCCAGAGAAAGACTCAGGATGACGGACATACTAACAAACATAAACCAGAAAAAAAAAAAAGGCAACCTGTTAACATCAAGACTCTGCAAACACAATCAATCAGCCTTCAGCAGAGAGAGAGAGAGAGAGAGAGAGAGAGAGAGAGAGAGAGAGAGAGAGAGAGAGAGAGAGAGAGGAGCAAAACCTCCAATGAATGATCGCATCAGTCCGGATCGCCTCGGTGATTTAAGCAATGGGGATGGGGCGGCCCCGCGCGATCAGACTCGATCGTCAAGGCTGACGGCAACGATCCCCTCGTAACTGCGGTAAAATGAACAGTTAATTTGGTTGAGACTCCATAATCTAGATGGAAGGTCGTCTTGGACGTGGAAGGAGGTGTGGCTGTGATCTGGATTAATGGCGAGATAATGTGCTTTACATGCAAAATGAGAGAGAGAGAGAGAGAGAGAGAGAGAGAGAGAGAGAGAGAGAGAGAGAGAGAGAGAGAGGTCATTTACGTTTACAGCAATAGGAAGCGAGTATCTGATTTACATGAAATTCACTTTTAAAAATGAAATGAAAGAGTGAATTGCTTATTTATGGAAACTGGCGTATTAACAGGGGCGGAGAGAGAGAGAGAGAGAGAGAGAGAGAGAGAGAGAGAGAGAGAGAGAGAGAGAACATCTACGACAAATGACATCAATCTCTTTCACGATACGAAAAAAACTTTACTTTCAATGTTTTAATTTAGAAATCGTTTGCGCGATGTGAATAATTAATCAAATACAGGAGAATGTCCAGCTGAATACATATAGAAAACTGTAAAGACAGCACATACAACGAAAAACAGGTCCGATTCCATGAACATTAAATTCATGTCCCTCGTATCAATATATAAAAGAACAAGCTTTGAATATAAACTGCAGCCACCGGATAAGGCTGTCTCAATAATTTAAACGATTATTCTTGTGTAATATGTGCACCTAATATATCTTCCATTTTTCTTCGTTTAATGTTTTAGTGTTTCTTTTATTCTCTCAAAAGGAGCTAAGCAAAGCAAAACGCAAAATTTCGTCTTTTCATACAGGGACAAACTTGAATGAAAGACGTTACTGAATACACCTTTGTGCTAGTCACGCCATACCCACAACAAAAAACAGCAAACATACCCCGGTGACATGGAACAGATATTGCATCGTTAGCCACAGCCTACAGGTAAGTATCGATAACAAAAGACATTAAACTCGTATGCCAGGAGTTAGCTACCATAGCCTCGTGACAGGTTTTTAATATTATTATTATTATTCTTCAGGAGATGAACTTATTCACTTGGAACAAGCCCACAGGGGCCACTGACTTGAGATTAAAGCTTCCACAGAATGTGGTGTTCATTTGAATGAATGGACAGAAGGTAATAGGAAATACAGAAAGAAGAGATCGGTTATCAGAAAAGAAAAAAATAAATTAACAAATAAACAGATAAAAATGTAAGCAAATTATAACATACAATGTACTGGAGATATCAAGGGAGAAAAGAAATGATTTCGTATAGAGAATGCCCATATGCTAAAACGACACCACCTTTATTGTCCGTTCTGGATGCACTTGACAAAGTAAGGATCCTAAATGTGTCAGTCCTGTTACTGGTTTCTCTAGTTGATAAAGGATTTGACTTGAAAACTGGCCATCGTGATGAGACACAGTGGCATCTCTATAATCGAAGAAAATAGTGTGTCCTGGAAAATCTAATGATTGTTAGGAAGGAGAGGTCGTCAGGCAGTCGTTATTTGTCGAACAATACTGGAGGTCCTGAAGGATGTTATGAATGAAAACCCTTGAGGATACGTTTTTGGATCCTGAGGTGACAGTAAGGATAAGGATAAACTATGAGACACGAGTGACAGACAAGAAACGACAAACTTCTTTGTTACTGTTCCTAACAATAAGGACAAATGAAGGCATTAAGAATTGGGTGTCCAAGAGAGAGAGAGAGAGAGAGAGAGAGAGAGAGAGAGAGAGAGAGAGAGAGAGAGAATCCACCCACAAGATCCTTGAGGAAGCCTACTGGAAAAATCCGGACCAAACGACCTACATTTTCATTCTCAAGTAAACTTGAAGCTACAATAGTTATTGAAAAATCACAAGAGTATCACCTAACAAAAAAGCATGTTTTGATTGCAAAACTGAACAGGCAACAACAATAAATCAGGCTATAAATCTTAATTAAACTGTAAACACTAAAAGAACAATATACTTGGTAATAAAACCTGACCACAATAATTACCGAGAGAAATTAATCATACAGCTCTATCTCTCGCTCTTCTCCTGAGAAGTTCATCTCTCTCTCTCTCCCTCCCTCTCTCTCTCTCTCTCATATATACATATATACACATCTATATTCATAAATTTATTTTATGAAATACTTACTCTTTTATCTTTATGTATGTGAAATCAGTTACCCATAACGACATGCGAACAAGGTTCTCTTCAATGATTTGCTCGTAAAGAGAGAGAGAGAGAGAGAGAGAGAGAGAGAGAGAGAGAGAGAGAGAGAGAACACAAAATTATAATTGCTCAACAAAGATCAAGATCCACCTGCTCAATGCAATTTCCACCGGAGAAAAACGCAGAACATAAAAACAGTAACCTACAATAAAAATTCTGTGGCATGACGAACCAACTGACTCCTCTTCCAACTTCTTCCTCTTCGATATTCACAAGACGCGATGATTGCCTCAAGGATACACCTCTGCCGAGAACACGAGTTTCCTCATCACCAAAATCCAGCGAAACCGCAACTCATTAGCGGATCGAGACTAATAATTATTGTCTGGCTAAAACTGGCACAATTGTGACTTATTTTACGACCGCGAACGCTACCATCAGGCTTAATTCGGCTGAAACACGTGTCTGTTATGAATAATTGTATGTGGCTTAATGCTCAAAGGTATGGGTACAGCTACTGATGATTTTCTTCAGAAACGCAAAGTCATCAATCATACATATTAAGTCATTCATTATAGAATCAAAACACCGTCCTTACATTTAAAAGATTTAAGACGAATATATAATGATATGAAACCACTTACACAAAGTATACAAAGACATATATGTATGTATATATGTATACATGTATGTATGTATGTATGCTATATATAAATTATATATATATATATCTATATCTATCTATATATATATATATATATATATATATATATATAGCCTCTCTCTCTCTCTCTCTCTCTCTCTCTCTCTCTCTCTCTCTCTCTCTCTCTCTCTCTCTCTCTCTATATATATATATATATATATATATATGTATAAATATAATCAATATAATCACACACAACAATATATAGCAAGGGTGATGGTCCTAACTACAACGTTGTATAATTATGTGTACTTTTAAATTGAAACTTTACACGGTATAGTGAGGACAAATACAGCAGAGAAATGAATAAAATTATTAAAGCAAACTGCGATCCGAAGTTTTCTTGTAATAAGATAAACAGAATTAAAATAGCGAATATAATGAACATTAAGAATAATTTGGGATCCATGGAAATCTCTACATGTATTCGTAATGAACACCAGTTCTGGAACTTCTTCAAACCATGATTATTTCTTCAAGAGATATTTAAGTAGGTCTCTATGATAGTCTGTTGTTTACGAGCTTTTATTTTAATCGCATTACAAAAGAGAAAACTAAACAAGAATTCACTATTTACATACTAGAAGTAATGACCTTATACTCTAATCTAATCAAATCAACAGAGTGGTCACTACTGGAGGGAATCAGTACACCACTCATTCATCTGTCTCTGATCGGTTTCTAAGAAGTATAAGGTGCAACTCATTCATTCCATTCATCTTGGTAACGAAGAAGATCTCAATATTTACTTGCTCTTTCAAATAAAATAACCTTTTTCTTTTTTACTTATATTTAAATCTATTGAAATAACTAACAGCCAGCGTCTGATCGCTTTTTTGCATATTTATCAGTTCACTGGGTTTTTTGCACTTTACATTTCTGTTTGTTAAGAAAGTGCTTAGCACTTTTATGTCAAATGCATCAGAAAACTAAATGCTTATAACAGAGCAGATAAAGATGATAAGTTTCAAAATGCAAAATGAAAGTTTTATGACAAACATTGTTAATGGATTTAAGTTTGCTTATCATACTGTCTGTTTGTGATAGGATAGAAAGTAAGCTTTCCTTATTAAGATCTGGTGTACAGAGAGGATCTGTTTGCTCAAGGTACCCTCCTGAAAGTCAATATTAGGTGTTGGGGAAAAAAAATGAAAGTTGATGCACTGAACCCTAAAATGTACAGGGGAAGACAGAAAAGTTCAAAGTGAAAATATTAACACATGTAACGAAAGAGATCTAAGCTAATTTGGTTTAGTTGTAGTAAACGATAAGGCAAGAGGTATAGGAAAATGGGATTTCAATTCACAGCGATTTCTGAAAGGAGTTAAAAATGTGGAAATTCACCAGCCAAGCTGAATAGTGTAACATTTTAGATTGGGCTAAAGAAATGCTGATGCTGTCTGCGAATTACTTAATAAGGCTCTGAAACTATTTATTACACGATTGATTAACCTCGATTCAGTAGACAGAAGATGTATATGGGGAAAATGGTTATCTTAATAAAAAAATCAAATGAAATAAAATCCACAGGCCTCACTTTAGAGGACTTGGATAGTTCGGTTGAGCCCTGATACAGCGATATACAGGGTATCCATAAGTCTCTTTACAATTTAAAAATATATTACAAAAGCAAATGAACAGACAAATAAATATATGGAAATTATTACAAAATGAGGAGTAGGTACTGAGTTTTTCTCTCATTTAATACATCTCAATATGGGCACCATTAGTTATAAGAATCACAATCAAGAAAATTGATTTCTTGCCAGTGTTCGCTGAAGCATAGCCTCGTCATTGTGGCAATGGTATCGGTGACCTTCGGCTTGAGATCAGTGATGTCCCATATCTTTGTTCGATACACGGCATCTTAACATAACCCTCATAGAAAGAAGTCCGAGGGAGTGATATCTGGTGAAACGAAGCGGCCAGGGAATTGGGCCATCCCTTCCAATCCACCGGTCTGGAAATGTTTGATTTAGGAACCCACGAACATGCAGTCCTCAATGTGGTGGTGCACCCTTGCAGGAAAATGATGGCTGGTTGAAGATCATCTAGCTGTGGTGCCACATATTCAGTCAAAAGGTCGAGGGTAAACATCTGCAGTAACTGACGTCCTGTTAAAAGAAAAAATGACCAATGATCTGGATTGTACATGCTCCTGCCACACACATCCACCATTGACTATCTGCAGTTCCCTAGTCACATGGGGATGTTCTGATCCCCAGATTCTCACATTATGTACGTTCACTTTCCCAGAAACATGAAAGGTTGCCTCATCATTACAACAAACTCGGCTGAGGAACGTTTCATCCTCCAGAAAGTCGTTGCATGTTAACTGCAAACTCTTTTCGTCTTGGTTGTATCAATTAGCCTATGCCTGTATGAGGACTTTGTGCATTGTTGAACGAGGTAGCAGTAAGTGTCTGATAGTAGTACAGATGAACTTTTGTAGAAGAACGATCAAAGGCTTGTCTTTACACGACGATGTTTTCCTTGAGATGTTCTTGTCGTCCACTCCTCCCTTTTTCAACACCGTCCCTGTCTCCATAAATTTCTTGTGCCAGCGCACAAATTGACGGACGTACATTGGACTCCCATACTTAGTTCTGTAGTTTCCTTGAGTCTGTGTATCCGATTTTTGTTTCAGTAAAACCATGACAAGACATTGTATTTTTCTTGAAGAGTAGCCATTTTTAGGGGTTCATTTAACAGCACCTCTTTCACACTAGCTTGATCCAGAAAAATTTCAAGGGGGCCACCACTTTCATTTGTACATAATATACATATATAAATATATATATATATATATATATATATATATATATATATATATATATATATATATATGTGTATATATACATACATATATACAGTACATATATATATACACACATGAAATCTTTCTGTCGTATCATAGTATATATTTTCTTCAGCATATCTTTCAGTATTTATGTGTAAATATGAAATGGACAGCAATCGCCTGTTCTACCAGGAAATACCGAATCCATTATTATTACCATTAAGATTATTGTTGCTGTTATTGTTATTATTTTTTTTCAAAATGTTATTTCTATAGCAGATTTTTAATTTTTTTCCATTTTATATTTCTCATTTATGTTATTATTATTATCTAAATCTTCAATACTATTATTTTTTCATTATTTTTCATAGGGGGCAAGTGCCCAGGTGCCCTCCCCCTGGATCCGCTAGTGCTCTTTCATCAACAGAGTACCTGAAATACTCAAATGCAATGTGATTAAAAACTTTGATAATTGCTGAGTACATAGAACAAATCTGATTAAGGTATCTCATCAATGGCTTTTGTAATATATTTTTTTTAAATTGTAGAGAGATTTTATGGACACCCTGTATATGGAAAAAGACCAAAAATAACTAAACAAATAAATAATGATCAGAGCGCTAAGCAAAGAGTTCAATGCGAGAGAAAGTTCGTTATTGCCTGGGTTACCTTCCTAAGACAACCTCTCTCTCTCTCTCTCTCTCTCTCTCTCTCTCTCTCTCTCTCAAGAATGCAAACCATAAATAAACCAACATACTGTTTAAAAGATATCACAGTTTTCCAATGTGTCATTTACGTCTGTAACCCTCCTCTTAAAATATTTACATACTATCGTAAACTCACAATTAATATCTTGACGAACAGCATTTAGACGGTGAAGCCAAAACCACATAACTAGACATGACAATTTCAGTATAAAACCTGCAAGCAAAGGGCATTACAATGCCTAATGGTACTCGTCTTAAAACATTTTCTTGTGATTACGTTCACCTAACTGGGTGGGGGTGGATGAGGCCCTTTACTCACATTAAAGAAAACATCAGTACCATCACGAGTCTCTTAATAGCTGAATGAATTAATTCTTTTTTACACTGCAGCGGTACGACACAGTTGTCACAGAGGTCTCTGTTCAAAAGGTCCAAAGTTAATTACCTGTTTTCAGTGCTACAAGCCTTCAATATTGACCAACTATTAATCTTTCCTTTGCTTAATTTAAGTGAAAGATTCCAGCCATCTAAATCAACAGAAAAGTAAATCATGTATAACAACACAAAGAAATACCAAAACCAAAAACAGAAAGAGATAGTGCAAAAGAAAACTATTGCAAAGTCTATTAATCACAGAAGTGAACCGAAGGACTCTCAAAAGAAGCTAAATCACCTAACCAATCATTAGGCAGCCGCAAGCAACACCGTAAATGAACGCTACAAACTTTCCCCTTTGATTCGTATTCAAAGACTTCGGTAAAAATACAAGAAATGCAAAAGAGGAGAGCAAGAGGAGGAATAAGCAACAGATGCCAATGACTACAAACAGTTGATGGTAATTACATGGACAAAACCAATAAAAATAGGTGGAACTTCATCGGGTGGTTTCACTTTCGCACGTAAGACTACACACGGATCTCTCTCTCTCTCTCTCTCTCTCTCTCTCTCTCTCTCTCTCTCTCTCTCTCTCTCTATTCTTACAAAAATAACTCTTAAGGTTGAGTGCATCTTTGAATAGAACCTTGTATGTTCGAGTGTCATCATTCCGCGTTATGGTTAAATAATTCCCATATAGATATAAACAGATAAATAAATAGATAAAAAAATACACACACACACACATATATATATATACTATATATATAAATAAACAATAATTCCCCTTCATTAAGGATGGCCCGTAGAAAAACAAGACAACAGTATCGTTTTTGAGAGAGAGAGAGAGAGAGAGAGAGAGAGAGAGAGAGAGAGAGAGAGAGAGAGAGAGAGCCAGCCGGACCGGGCCACAACAGATAACAGGTAAAATATATCAATTAAAAGATACTGTCAAGCTAATAGCCGAGGTTCGAGTTTATGGCGCTACGGTCTCTTGATAATGGATGACAAATAGTTATCAGGTATTGGTGTCTCTCTCACTTCGTCTGCCGCAATCATTCCCAATACACGAAAATCATTTAAAATAGCTCTTTATAGTAATTAAAATAACCATTTAAATTAACTCTTAACAGAATAAGTCTTAATAAAATTTAAAATATACATTTAAATCACTTTAATAGAATTTAACATAACCACTTAAATTAACTCTAATACAATTTAAAATAACAATTTAAAATAACTCGTAGGAGAATTTGAAATAACCATTTAAAATAACTCAACAGAATTTAAAATAACTTTTAACAGAATTTTAAATAACTATTTAAAATAACCATTTACAACAGCTCTTAACAGAATTTAAAATAACCTTTTAAAATAACTCTTTATATAATTTAAAACAAACTATTTAAAATAATTCGAATAGAATTCCTGCAAATAACTACAACGCACGTTGAAACGTACTGTCACTCAAAACTGTTAAAATATAAATTAGTTATTTTTACCTTCGGTCTGTGTGTGTAACTATATTAGCAAGTTCACAAAAGAAAGTTATGTGGACTTTTATGAAAATCTTCTCCAACTAGTGTTTATATTGTTGCAGGGATAAGAAAGTAACTTTTCGAGAAAAAGGGCAAATTGGGTGATTAGATTACTAAGCATTGGAGAAGGTTTGCAGTCTCCGAAAACTTTCTCTAATAACCAATAAATACATGACATTTCTCACGAAAATTTCAAAAATTCAAACCAAAGATTTATCCTCATATAATATGAATGCATGTAATTTTTCCTAATATAGGACAGATATAATTTATAAGCTGTAAATTTAATGACAGATTTTTTTCTTATTAGAACAGGTGTCAGCGCAAATCCCTGAAGGATAAACACTCTCAAATTTCAACAGAAATTCAGTGTGACCTCCCAACATCTGATCCTACGCAGACTGAAAGAAGAAAAACCGGGACAAACGTAAAGGGTGTTCTCTCTCTCTCTCTCTCTCTCTCTCTCTCTCTCTCTCTCTCTCTCTCTCATATATATATATATATATATATATATATATATATATATATATATATATGTGTGTGTGTGTTCATAAAATATATATATATATATATATATATATATATATATAGAATTATATATACACTGTGTATATATACATGTATATCTTATATGTATACACCTATAGACCTGCCTATCTAACCTAACAATACGAAGGCCTATATGAGACGTAGATGGGAGACAGCCAAAAAAAGAGTTTTCTCTCTCTCTCTTTCTCTCTTTTAGCAAGAGGGAAGCGGTCCTATGACTCACGACCAGTCAGATGAGTTTGGATGTCTAAATATAGGTAGAAGGCGACATTTGAACATCTACCTGAGCCATGTAAGATAAGAAGTAAAAGGAGTCTCGACAGACAGACAGCCAGACAGACGGACAGAGGCAGACAGATGTGGGAGGATGCAGTTGTTGTGACCTCGAAATCCTTCCGACCATCTGGCAACCTCGGGCGGACTTATCGGAGCACAGGCGGTCTCGAATTAACGTAGATAAGGGAAAGAATTACCCAGATGAAGGCTTCCCGGGTATTAAATAGCTGGGAGATTAAAAGGAACACATAAAAATATAATTTAAGACGTCGATAAGGGCTACAGAGATGGAGGGTGAGAGGGCTAAAATAATGACGGTAGAGAACATATTGTGGAGAAATTACCACGACATGAAATATGGTATCAACATCTTGTGGGAATTCCACCAGTGGTACATAAGTTTTCATATTTTTTCTGCACAAATTATTATATCTACATTACCCATGCGCACTCAGAGGGAAAAAATAAATAGTATAACATAACCCCTTGTTTCTTTTCCACAGAATCTCGAAAGTTCCAGTGAAGATGCAACGCACTACTAATCTATAACAATTCTCCTTGTATTTAATAATTTGTATCTATTTATTAATTTGTTTATTTACTTTCCATATTTTAATAACTAATCTCTTCTCTCTGTATTTCCTATTACCTTCTGTTACTTCTTTGAACTGAACATTATATTCCTTGGAAGCATGAATTTTTAGTCAATGGCCTCTGTGAGCTTGTTCAATATGAATAGGGTTCATCATCTTAATAATAATAATAATAATAATAATAATAATAATAATAATAATAATAATAATAATAATAATAATTAAAATTATAAGAATAATAACACGAGGCTCAGAAATATCAAAAGAAAGACGCTCAACTTGATCTAGCTATTAAAAATAAGCCTAACATGCTCATACAAAAGACAGTCAAGTAAACACATACTGCCCTTAAAGCACGCGCAAGCACCCAAACAAAACACCTTTCAATCAGACAAGAGCTGCTGAAAATAGCCTAAAGCAAACATCTGTCGGCAAGTTTGTTCATCTAATCACTTTCTTATCGGAGCAGGGAGTTTTTGCCAGGCGCAAGCTCACTTCCCAGCCGGATGCCCTTATCGGAAAACTGTTGCAGAATCTGTTACTTAACGGATACGCGGCGTCACCGTGGGCGTGAACCCTTTCTACGATATTCACACGTACGCGCCTTTTCTTACAATAAACATGGAGGCGTATATATTAGGCCACGGAGATACGAAAATGAGGTTGTGAAACCCCTACGTGAATTTAACCGTCTGCCTGTCACGCCTGAACCAGATAATATTTTGACGTCAAACCTTACTGGCAGAGAAACATGTAAACATGCACATGAACAGAATATATATATCAGAGTAATAACTGAATGTACTACATCGAATGTAATCAACGTAAAGCAGGAGACATACATAATTGAATATTATCAGGAATTCACCATAGACATACACACACAATCTCATAAGTGTATATATATTATATTATATCACTGCAAAAATCCATTAGCCCGTCAACCTAACGGTCAGAAAAAACCTGAGGTTCAGTAGGAAAATAGGTACCAGCCCTCGGGCTGAGAGTTAAACAGTGTTAACTTCAATATATATATATATATATATATATATATATATATATATATATATATATATATATATATATATATACAGTATATTAAACTTCATCACTTACACAATTGTACTGTGCACTCATTTTTACTGTTGCCGAACAATGGGAACATATGAGTCTTTGAAAGCTTGTAACTTTTGTAAATAAAATCTCCGTTAGTCACCATTCTGCTTCAATCAGGTCCTGTTATTCTATATATATATATATATATATATATATATATATATATATATATATATATATATATATATATATAAACATAAAGTACTCAAGGATCATACAAAAAAATTACTCGTGTGACAACGCAACTAAATAACTGAAAGGCTGATTCTCGAAAGAGAATCCTGGTTCCCATGAAAACCAAAAGTCACTCGCTCATGCATTCTACATCAGCAAACAACTTAAACCAATAGTATGCCAGTTGTAAGATAAAATCACTTAAATGCCCCCAGATGACTCTACTAATGGACGGTAATAAAGGCCAAATTAGAAACTTAATACCACTATCAAAGGTATAAAACATGAGAACATCGCATGCTAAAAATAAATTACACATAAACACCACGAAAAAACCAAATGTCATCAGGTGCACAAACACAAAAAGAGAAAGAAAGAAAAAAATAAATGTTGAAACGCGCAATCACCGCACAGACTAATTTAATGACGAACCTTTACGACGAAAGGGAAATTAGCGTCAAACACGCCATTGTAATAGTCATCAAGTCGTTGCTCTGATGATACACATTACCGAGAGGAAATAATCTCGGTCTCACATCTGCTAGGACTTTCTCGGACACTCCTCCCGCCCCCAAAAAAATCTCCCGCCAGCCCCAGCCAATATCCCCTTCCAAACCACTCAAATGAATTTCATCGCTACCTCTACCGAGTCTTTAACGGCAGTGCTTTATGAACCTGTGTTTAATTAAACTTCTCACTGCCAAAATCTAAGTACATCTTCAGATTACGCTCACTGTATTGGTTTATGGGCACAACCAAGCAGAGCACATAGCATAAGCTGAAAGAAAAAATACTACATTCTGTTTGGTTTTAATAACAATGTTTTACATTTTTAAAATCAATCTGGATTTTTCAATGATTTTACAGAAGTTTGTTAGTAACTGACGCTAATGCTTTACAACTGAATACCAATTAATTCCACACGACACATGTACACTATATATATATATATATATATATATATATATATATATATATATATATATATATATATATAATATATATATACTGTGTGTATATATATTAGTATATATATATATATATATATATATATATATATATATATATATATATATATATATATATATATATATATATATATAATGTACATGTATATTTAATGAGTATGTAAGTGTGTATATAAAATGCTCGGATGATTTAAAAGATTTAATAATGAACTGCAACGACAACAAAGACGTCAGATATGAAGTGGACAAATCGAGTAAAAAAAGCGATCGGGGAAAAAGGAATATAATAGAGGAGTCCCGAGGAGCACAGGAAAGAAACAGCCTGAAACCATAATGATCACTTGCAAATGGCGAGTCAATCAGGTTCTTGTTATTTATATGCAATCCATGGAAAACTCATGTCAATAAATCATATGCACAAAGAGAACGGACATGACGAAATCAAAAATAAAAATTCCCAGGATATCATCGAATGACTAATGCCTCCAGGAAACTGATTAGGACAATACTTCCTGGGGAGAGAGAGAGAGAGAGAGAGAGAGAGAGAGAGAGAGAGAGAGAGAGAGAGAGAGTTATCCACCTGCTCCTATTTCAAGCTTTGTCATAAATGTTCAGTTTCTG
>NC_089752.1:49094174-49101674 GCF_040412425.1 Macrobrachium rosenbergii | reverse complement strand
AAACACAAACAGCGGCAACGTAACAAGCAATTATAAAACGTACCGAATATTTAATTCCAACAGAATTATTACAATATTAAATGCCAAAGCCGCTTCTATAAATAACGAACAAAGCCAAAACACTAAAGCTATCCAGATAATTTTAAATTCAATTTCACAAAACAAATTCATAATAAAATATAGTAACAAAAGGAACAAGCGAAGGCTGGGGAATTTAGCCTACCATCAGACACAAACCCCAACTTCTCAATAAAAAAAAGGGGATCAAATGTTGTTAGTTACTTTAAATAAGGAGAGCAAAAGATGTTAAATTTAATTCTAAACTCCTTTCTCATCGCTTTAATTTCTCAAAAACTGAAAATACGGAAGAAATTACAAAAACCGAATGGAAAGACGTCAATGGACTACATGTTCGGTTGATTAACTTCTCAAAAATCACACAGTTCCAGGAACACGTAGGAAGGGAACGCGATCCGGAGTTTAAGTGGACGGGAAAAGAACAACTCTAATATGTATTAATCTTTAAATCAATGATTCATTTATTTTACTCATGGAATAATGTGTGACTATTACAAATAAAAATTGTCATTTTCTTAACCTACACGGGCAAGCTTATGATGAGAGCAATTTTTAAGCTACGTAGTAAAATTAATATAAACAACTATAAAAGAAATTAAGTAAAACAAATTACTGTAACAATTATTGGAGTGGCACGCATTCCGTGAGAAGAAGAACGCTAAAAAAAGCAAGGAAAGGAAGATACCGCAAATGTCAAGTAAGTAAAAGTTATATTCCCAATTTGAGCTAATTTTCGTATAAGCCGTAAAGAATATAACAAACATAAATTGCAACGGATGATTACTCAGCATTTCCGGTGTAAAGGCAAATGCGATACACATTTCGAGACAGAGAGAGAGAGAGAGAGAGAGAGAGAGAGAGAGAGAGAGAGAGAGAGAGAGAGAGAGAGAGAGAGAGAGAGAGCCAATAGCTTGCCAATATCGGTAAGTGAAAGCATATTTGACGAGGATATTGAAGATATTGAATGGGATACATTTTGTTAGTGCCTTGAAGGTACGATAGAAAAAAAGCCATATCAGAATGATTTATTGATATTATTCTTCCACAGAAAGAGGAACGATTTCAACATATCTTCATTCTTCAAAGGGAAGACAAAAAGTAATTTTCCCGGCTCTTATCCTCCCAGTTCTTGAAGTGTTTCACTTTTTCCTTCCTCCAAACCGCCGCCTTCAAAACAAAAATGCCTTCTCGCAAGAGCCTTTCAAAAGGTAAATTGCTCTGTGTGTGTGTGTGTGTGTGTGTGTGTGTGTGTGTGTGTGTGTGTGTGTGTGTGTGTGTGAAAAGCCAAAAACTTAAGACATTCTCCAAGACGAAGTAACTCTTTGTCTACAGCCACAGAGGGAAAATGAAATTTTATACGAATGCCTCTCTCGCTCTCTCTCAAACACACACACACACACACGCACACACAAAAGCACACACACACAGACGGAAACGGCTGCACTCATGTATCATTTTTATTCTCCATTCACAAACGAAAATATTGACGTTATCACCACTGCACCCTTCCCATCAACTGTGACATACAGGGCAATACAAAGCAAGTTAAAAAAAAGATTTTTTTCTCTCGTGAGTATTATCGCCTTCTCTTACGCAGTTTACCTTCGAATAATTCTCCTGATATGTCCCCTCATAACCCGGTACAACGGTTGGCGAAACTCTCATACCTTAGGATATCTTTTGTTTGGGTTTTTAGCCTCAGATGGAAGAGACCATTCCTTTGGAGCTAACAATGGGAAATGCGAGGATGCAGACAATGCATGCCTACGGCAGATGCGAGAAACTCGGCCGAGCCGTGAAAAGTGGGTTTCATGTCTAAGCAGCGTGATTCATGCAAACTAAGTGCGGAAGGAAATTTCTCAAACGAGAGTGAATGTTGTAATAAGCGATATTTCTCCTAATCATGTCATAGATCAGATGGAAATTGAAGCTGGATGGTTCAGGCTGCGGTATAGATAGATAGATAGATAGATAGATAGATGGATGGATGGATGGATGGATGGATGGATGGATGGACGGTATTCAGAAAAAAATTATATAGCTCAAAATTCTAGCTTACCTCAAAAGGAAAGTTTACTTGAGCACTTATACTTCCGAATACAATGTGATCTCCACTAACAAAGCTTAATTCCCAAATGTTCATGACTTTCAATCAATCTTATGCAAATTTAACGTATTTTGTTCATATCCCTAAGCAAACTGTGACCCTGAGAATTCCCGCAGGTTCATTATTTTTAATCAGTCGAATGCACGTTTAACGTATTTTGCCCATATCCTTAAACCAGTTTAACAAATTGTGACCCTGAGAATTCCCACAAGTTCATGATTTTCAATCAGTCGAATACAAATTTGACGTATTTTGCCGACACCCATAATGCATTTAGGAAATCGTGACCCTGAGAATTCTCACACAAGCATTGGTTTATCAAACAAAACCCAGAAACATCTAACATAACGCAAAAAATGGGGCACACGGTATGGACAATTCATCCAACGAAACGCACCGGGTTAACTAAATCAAAACAGAATTGGGGAAGAGATGGCGTTGCAATTTCGCCGTATGTCTTCCACGTCCTTTGTACCATCTGAGACTTACGTATAGTGCCGGTCGTTGCAGAAGACATTAACCCTTTCCCCGCCTTTCGGCTCTTAGACCAACATACCTGCAAAGAGAAAGAGAGACAGGGGGATGAGTTCAGCAGAATATAATCTCCGGATGTTATGTGTTTATTTACGGTCTTCGTTTTACGCACTGCAGGGGTCTGTTTATACCTCTGTAGAGAGAGAGAGAGAGAGAGAGAGAGAGAGAGAGAGAGAGAGAGAGAGAGAGAGAGAGAGAGAGAGAGAGAGAGAGAACGTTAAAAAGTTGAGGCCAGTCGAAGCAGGGTAATAGCGATGAAAGTACGAAAACGAGAGAGAGAGAGAGAGAGAGAGAGAGAGAGAGAGAGAGAGAGAGAGAGAGAGAGAGAGAGAACGTTAAAAAGTTGAAAAGCAGTCGAAGCAGGGTAATAGCGATGAAAGTACGAAAACGAGAGAGAGAGAGAGAGAGAGAGAGAGAGAGAGAGAGAGAGAGAGAGAGAGAGGATGAACGTTAAAAGGTTGAAAAGCAGTCAAAAGCAGGGTAACAGCGATGAAAGTAATGAAAACGAGAGAGAGAGAGAGAGAGAGAGAGAGAGAGAGAGAGAGAGAGAGAGAGAGAGAGAGAGAGAACGTTAAAAGGTTGAAAAGCAGTCGAAGCAGGGTAACAGCGATGAAAGTACGAAAACGAGAGAGAGAGAGAACGTTAAAAGGTTGAAAAGCAGTCGAAGCAGGTAACAGCGATGAAAGTACGAAAACGAGAGAGAGAGAGAGAGAGAGAGAGAGAGAGAGAGAGAGAGAGAGAGAGAGAGAACGTTAAAAGGTTGAAAAGCAGTCGAAGCAGGGTAACAGCGATGAAAGTACGAAAACGAGAGAGAGAGAGAGAGAGAGAGAGAGAGAGAGAACGTTAAAAGGTTGAAAAGCAGTCGAAGCAGGGTAACAGCGATGAAAGTACGAAAACGAGAGAGAGAGAGAGAGAGAGAGAGAGAGAGAGAGAGAGAGAGAGAGAGAGAGCGTTAAAAGGTTGAAAAGCAGTCGAAGCAGGGTAACAGCGATGAAAGTACGAAAACGAGAGAGAGAGAGAGAGAGAGAGAATGTTAAAACTTAAAAAAGCCGTTGAAGAAGAATTTTAGCAATGAAAGTAGGAAAACGAAACAAATGGATAATTAAAATTAATAGTGAAAAGATTGAAAATTCAATATAAAAAAGACCTACACACTGATAATAACTGAATGGAACGATTCAAAACAATATTCACATTTTTCTGTCAACAGAATGGAGACTGCACACCTAAACAATTTTACTCATTAAACAAAAATAAGTAAATTTTGATTAGTCTCATAATAAGATACCGATAATGCAAAACATGAAACAATATCGTTTGAAATTACACCAATTTCTCACAGTCGACAGTCCTCTGCTCAGACTACGGAATGCTTAAGAATGATAATCCTCTACCAAAAAAAATTTTTTTTTTTTTTTGTAACGACAATGATTAAATTCAAAGAGTTCTTAACTTTCCAGGAATGTGGGGGATGTTATTCATGAACCAGTAACCAGGTCAGTGTACGTCACAACAAAAAATAAAGAAAAAAATCCATATAAAAGCAAATGTATTCTTTCGACGGATGGTCACTTGTTTTTTGATTTTCCATAGGTTGTATTTTAATACAGATCTTTCACATTCACAGTTGATCCTTGATTCTCTTTTCCTCCCGAGAGCGACCAGATTTGCTGAACAGCATCATCTTTATGTAGTAAATGAGCCTCCTGTCGAACTTCACAGTTCCAGAAATCCTTTATTCCTCACACCATTGGGCTGTAGAAGTCTCCCTGAGGATGTTGTGCAATGGGGACTTCAAAAGTTCAACCGAAGATGCAAAGCATTCCCACCCTAAAGCAATTCTCCTCGTACTTTATAATTTACTTTAATTTTTAATTATTTATTTATTCATTTGTTAATTTATTTTTTTCTTTTCTAATAACTGATCTCTTCTTTCTGTATTTCCTATTACCTTCTGTCATTTCTTTCAAATGAACACAATATTCTTTGGAAGCTTGAAGTTCAAATGAACATAATATTCTTTGGAAGCTTGAAGTTCAAATGAGCACAATATTCTTTGGAAGCTTGAAATTCAAATGAACACAATATTCTTTGGAAGCTTGAAGTTCAAATGAACATAATATTCTTTGGAAGCTTGAAGTTCAAATGAGCACAATATTCTTTGGAGGCTTGTAATTCAAATGAACACAATATTCTTTGGAAGCTTGAAGTTCAAATGAACATAATATTCTTTGGAAGCTTGAAGTTCAAATGAGCACAATATTCTTTGGAAGCTTGAAATTCAAATGAACACAATATTCTTTGGAAGCTTGAAATTCAAATGAACCCAATATTCTTTGGAAGCTTGAAATTCATGTCAGTGGCCCGTGCGCTTGTTCCATACGAACAGCGTTCATCTTCTGAATAATAATAGTAATAACAGTAATAATTCGAATCCACAGTTCTCTTTCACAGTATCGGTGCTCCTCTCCTTAATCTCATTCCAGTATCTAAACTCTTCGTGGAGATCAAGTAAAACATCCTCAGCATGAAGATTATCCTTCACATAAATGCAACTGCTTGTTATGCCTTTGTTGCAAAACAGAACATCCGTGTCTGGGGCGCATCGTCGGACATAGCTAAATGCTACAATGTATTTCTCCTTCCAGTGACTGATTTCCAAACCGAGATCCGAATCTTGTTTACAAGCACCAGAACATCCATTATTCTGAGCAGGTGCTCAGCCAGGTCATTTACACAGAGGTAACCAAGGCATTTAAACCAAGTAACCAGGCTATTTGAACCAACTACCAAGAACATGACTATTCCTCTTAAAAGGACAGAGAGCTATATTTTAGCTTTTGCACTCTCGATTAGCCTTCGCATGAAATAATGGAATGAAATTGCAAGTACAGATGAGAAAAAGATTAAGTAAACAAGAATTTATTTACTTGTTTACATTCTGTCAGTTTTCATCGGTATTTAGATTCTTTTCTGTTGTCTTGTTTTTCCGAGAAGCTTCTTCCATAAACATGATAGAATGTCTGCCTTCTTCATAAAAATACGTGAGCATTTAAGATAATAATAATAATAATAATAATAATAATAATAATAATAATAATAATAATAATAATAACAATGTTGGTACTAAAAAAAATAATAATTTTGGTAATGAAAAAGGAACGTTCAAGGTGAAATTACTTTTAAATTTCAACAGATGGCTAGAACTCTTTATTCTGATCTGTTCTCTCGGTAATATGAAATACAGCCGAGTGATAAAACTGTCAGTTTCATTATCAATGGCCCACACCCGAGGCTGAAGCATAAAACAACTTACCCCTGCAGAGTATAGCCTCCTCCTACGGACGATGACCGGGAAGTTACTGACTTCCTCCCCCATGGCGAAGGGCAGGGCCATCCTGAAGGCTGGCCCACACTTCTCACGATTTTCCTTCAAATATATTAGTTTTTTTATTTTTTACTTCGTTTTTAGTCTCTCGTTTCCAACAGAGCACTCGAGTTAACAGAATATTCGGGAATTTTCAAAATGTGTTTCGCTAAAATGACCATCCTTTCGATTTTCTGAACATCACTGTATCTGATTTTCTGTTTTCAATTTTACCACATTTGCGTATCATATACGGCTATGAATTTTTTATCCCATTAGTCAACATCTCGTAAGATATTTCCAAAAATAAATGGCCAATGGTATAATTTTCAGTTCACTCGATTTAAAAACGCTTAAAAAGGGTTTGTTAAATTCATTTATGAGACAACTATTCGTATCACTTCAAAATTAGCTAACTGATATCTTGCTAACAAGAAAACCTTCAGCAGGACAAGGGAATCCTTCTCAGGGTCTTCATGTACAGAATTCAAACCAACACAACACCGAAGGACCAAAAGGCAAAGAGAAGAAACAAAAAATCCTCAAATTCCTTAGGAAGTAATGTATCCTTCGAGGGGCTCCTAAAACTTCATTTAAAAAATGGGAGATATCCTAAATAAAGATTCGGAAACATCAAAATCTTAACCCGACTGGATCCATTTACGAGACATCCACATCAATATATTACCTCTGGTAATTTTAGAGGTTTCGCCAGGGTCTTAGAATCCAGCCTTAAAAGAGGGTAGAAGAAGATTAAAAAGGGGGCAGCTTTTATAACCTTTATTACACAAACATATCCCAGTTCTCAACTGGTCCTAGACTGAGCGCTAGGGCCAGACAGAACACCAGACAAGACGACACCAGATAATGGAGAAATCCAAACTTATCGGCTAACAAATCTGCTATATATTTCTACAGTTATTTATTTATTTCCTTTTTATTTTAGTTATCGGGCGAGATCTCGACAACCCATAATCCGCTCCCAGAGCCTTTTCTGTATCCGATTTCCCGGAAAACTGGAGGAAAAGGTGGGAGAGGGAAGACAACGGATCAATAAAAGTAGAGAAAGGTGAAACGATAAAAAGACCCGAAAAGCCCTTGATGTGTTATGCGACTTTTCATCCTTCTTTTTATGACGCCACCTGACAAGTCAATCTCGTGCTACACGATTTAACATCAATTAGCTAAGGTCGAACGATTGCTAAAAATACTGGCTCTTTAAAGACTAAAAACTTATTAAAGGTAAAAAACAAACAAACACTTACACACATACAAGGAGCAAGAAGACCATATAATTAAAAAATTAATGTGGAATGCCAAGGCAAAGAAAGGCTGAAGAAATACATGAGAACCCGAAGACGCAAAATCAGGAAAATGAAAACAAGAAAAAGAAGCTAAAAAACAAGTAAACACA
>NC_089752.1:49086674-49089174 GCF_040412425.1 Macrobrachium rosenbergii | reverse complement strand
CTAGAAAAATAAGCCTTTTAAACCACTGACCCAATTGTATACCTCCTAGAAAAGAAAGAATTTTAAACCACTGAACCAATCACTCTCCTACAAAAATAAACCCTTTAAACCAATGAAGCAAGTGATTTAAAAACTTTAAACCGATGAACCGAGTGGTTTAAAAATTCTAAACCAATGAACCTATTATCCTCCTAGAAAAATAAACTTTTTAAACCACTGAACCATTTACCCTCCTAGAAAATTAAACCTTTTAAACCACTGAATCAACTACCCTCCTAGAAAAATAAACATTTTAAATCACTGAACCAATTACCCTCCTGGAAAATAAACCTTTTAAACCACTGAGCGATTTACCCTCCAAGAAAAACAAACCTTATTCAAGCCGACGACTTCCAGCGGTTAAAGGCAAAAATGGAAGCACTCAGCCCCGTCATGGCCGCACTCAGCCTGAGTCATTCTCCCTTCAGCTCATCGCGATAATGCGACTAACCACTCACATGCAAAAGACATGTTAGCCGGGCACTACTTCAACTCCCGACGCCCTTTATGTCCAGTTATGCTTTGTCTTGAAGAGCACTGCTAGTCATGTTTGATTTGTGCCTGAACTCGTTTTTTTTAATATATTTAAGAATTTTACCCAAGAACTGTTTCTCTCAAAATTGTCAGTTTAAAGAAGAACCAGTTTTTTTTTTAATATCTTGGTATTTTACAAGGATTCTACATTACTGTATCAGTGTTAACGCAACGCCCGGTTTTTTCTTATCAATATCGGAAAATTCCACATGGAATTTTTCTCTCTCTCTTAAAATTATCAGTTGTTGTTGTGGTGTGTGTGTGTGTGTCACGTAAAGAATTTTAAAGACACCGATGGTAGCGATAACTAGATAACTTATCTAAATTGCTATAGCAATTCTGATAACTCCCAAGTATATTTTTTGTGGAAAGTTTTCGGCAAAAAATTATTCGAGTTTTCCTAATAATCAAATTCGAAAATCTGACAGAAAGAAATCTCTCGACCCTGGTACACTAGAATTCAACTCAAGGTATTGACAAAAATTTGAAAGAAATCTAATCATAGCTCTTTGGTGGACAAGGGTGTGTTATTTTATTGATGGTATTTTGGTTCTTGTAGAACGGTATTTCAAGTGAATATGTGACGCTGTGGACCTTTCGTTGTCCTATCATTGTTCTACTGTATTATTAGTTCTCAAGCTCTGTCTTCGAATTTGTGAAGATTATCCATGTTCAAAGTCAATAAAAGAACAAAACATCATAAAGTGTAATACTAACAAAATCCGATAAAACCCCCACCTGAGAGTGGGGTTACAATGCTCATAATGAAAATAGAAGAGAGACTTAAAAGCAATTGAGGGTGATCTCATTATCAGAAGGTTCGAACTGCAACTAAACTGTTACAGACTTAGTTCCTGAGAGATTTAATTCACGGTTATAAAGCAGTTCTCCTTGTATTCTATAAATTTACTTACATTTTTATTTCTTTATTTATTCATTTAATTTTTTCTAAGAACTGATCTCTTTTTGCTGTATTTCCTGTTACCTTCTGTTTACTCCTTTCAAATGAACACCATATTTTTTGGGAGTTTGAACTTCATGTCACTGGTCCCTGTGGGCTTGTTCCATATGAATAGGGTCTATCTCCTGCATAATAATAATATTAATCACAAGGAGTAACCACAGCCCTGGCGAAGTTTGATGCACTACCAACGACTCGTTAACTCAAATCACGTTACACAATATACAATGTAAATAAAAGAGAAATAAAGCCGAAAAATGCTAAACATCTTCAAATTTGATTCCGCACCCTCACCCTCTCTATCTCCCTTATAAGCATCATGCTCTCTTTCTAACCTTCCTAAATACTTCTCTCTTCTTTCTTCTCTCTCTTCTCTTCTTCTTCTTCTTCTTCTCTTCTCTCTCTCTCTCTTTTTCTTTCAATGCATACAGTAATGTTATCCTTGATGTTATCAAAATGCATATTAGCATAAAAACTGAACACTTGAAATAAGCAACGCCGATGAGAGAGAGAGAGAGAGAGAGAGAGAGAGAGAGAGAGAGAGAGAGAGAGAGAGAGAGAGAGGTACTTGCATCGTACGCAATTCCCGTTATTTGGCAACTCAGGTACGAAGGTCTCACGGATATTTCTTATCTCATTTTGACTGCATACTCACCATGACAGTAGGAAAAAATCTAGAGTAAATGCCAAAAACTTAAACGAAGTAATTCTACACTAAGACATCACGCGCGCGTGCGCATAGTACTTACATACATACAAACATATATATGTGTATTTATGTGTATATACTGTATATGTGTGTATGTATGTATGTAGTGTGTACGTGCGCATCCGCGCGTGATGTTTTTAATGTAGAATTACATCGTTCAAGTTTTTGGCATTTACTCCAGATTTATTTCCCACTGTCATGGTGAGTATGCAGTCAAAATGAGATAAGAAATATCCCTGAGACCTTCGTACCTGAGT
>NC_089752.1:49076674-49081674 GCF_040412425.1 Macrobrachium rosenbergii | reverse complement strand
AACGTGCACATGCAAAAGAGGGCTGTTTGCGTCTTTGATTTACACATGTGTACCTTAGGTTTTTAGATCTTTGTTTTCTTGTATTCTGGAGAAAGTTGTACGCACACAATGAGATGCAATGCTCGATGAAGTTATTAGTTTATTCAAATTAAAACAATTACTCTATAGACTGACATCACTGTAGCAAGCGAAAGAGAGAGAGAGAGAGAGAGAGAGAGAGAGAGAGAGAGAGAGAGAGAGAGAGAGAAGGGAGGGGGGGCCGCCTCCGCCCTTCCTTTTATTCTATATCATCGTATCCCATTGTGTCATTTTTCCCGTTATTGTCTCCATACCGCCTACACCCCCTGGGACAAAGTCCCCCATCCTCACCCCCCATTACCCTTCACCCTTACCCCTACACAACCCAAACGAGCCGTGTCACATGCAAGTGGGTTTTTTGACACCGACCTTCCCTCTCCCTCTTCCCATAAGGAGTCGTCTCGATGCTATAAAGGGATGGAGGCCTTTGAGATAACACTCATGAAAACCACTCGTGGAAACGGAAGAAAATGTGCACAATTGTCTCTCTCTCTCTCTCTCTCTCTCTCTCTCTCTCTCTCTCTCTCTCCCCTGTGTTCGTTCACATAAAAAAACTCTGGGAAACCATAACCAATACATTAATATTACTGCTGACAATAAACTAATAATAATAATAGTTTGCCTTTAGTACAAACTGCGGAAATAGCTATAATAACAATAGAAATGAGTTTAGGCAAGAATCTTGAGATTTAACTCTTGTAATAGTAGTAATAATAATAATGGTAATAATAATAAAAATAATAATAGCTAATGCTTTCTCGTTAGGAATCTTGAGATATTGAAATCATGAGGTAATAACAATGCACTGGAGTTGTTCTGAAATACGAATCTACATAAATTAAATCACACAATAAAATCATTATTATTATTATTAATATTCAGAAGATGAATCCTACTCATATGAACCGAGCCAAATGGGCCACTGACTTAAGATTCAAACTTTCAAAGAATGTGGTATTCAACAGAAAGAAGTGAAAGGGGGTAAAGGGGACAACAGGAAGAAATCTCAATTATTAAAAAAGAAAAATTAATTACCAAATTTAATAAATAGATGAAAATGAGTAAATTAGCAAAAATAATAATAATAATAATAATAATAATAATAATAATAATAATAATAATAATAATAATAATAATAATAATAATTTAGCGATTTTTGGTTGGCTGTCGAAACCAAGTGCGGAGGGAGCTCTACCTATTGGCAGGGAGTAGAATGATTCATGAATTAATAATAATAATAATAATAATAATAATAATAATAATAATAATAGTTTAGCAAAGCGCTTCAATACAATATAAAAATTAACATGAATCGCAAAAAACACCGCCCCACCCAAGAACTGATTCGTAGCCCGAAGGATTATCGTAAACAACCGAATTCGTGACTGAGGCCATGTAATAATACCGCACGCCTTACGCGTGCCTATGCAGAGGAAAGCTGGAGAGTTCCATGAGAAGAAAGTATAACGTATTGTTTTGATTCGGGATTTTCCAGTCCTGGGGGACCGGGGAAATTAAGGATATAGTTTCTGAGTCAATATACTGCAGTGGGTCGTTGAATAGAAGTTAGTTATTTCAATATGGTTCAACCTTGAGCGTGTCGCCATTTTTGAGGATACGATGTCTCCCTTTAAACGAGGTGGTTCCATAAAATAATGACAACAGTCATTGCCATACTCATTATTATTATTATTATTATTATTATTATTATTATTATTATTATTATTATTATTATTATTAAAATAACAATGGCTTTCCAACGGCATTTAGCTTGTAGAGTCTTCTAAATTCTTCTCTAAAAACTCAATGCCGTTGAAACAGCAATTGTTCTTAGTAATGCTGCCCTAAAAGAGGGATTCCTTGCATATTATTATTATTATTATTATAAAATACTCATAGTAGCATGAGTCTTAAAATGGAGAAAAATCCACAGTTATGTAACTGGACAATTATATTGAAAAATAAAGCTCCCAGTATAGCTGTATCTTTAAATACATTTGTAGTTACATAACAATGGATGTTTCTCCATTATTATTATTATTATCATTATTATTATTATTATTATTATTCCATAATTTCGGTCCTATGTTTATCGTACACAATGGGAAATTTCAGTGTATCCGTAACATTATACATTCACAGACGCAAACACAGATTGTCAAACCAGCACATTGGCTATTTTCAAATATTCAGTGAGATAAAATGGGAAAACCAAGTGATGTAAATAACCGCTCTTTTATCGAAAAAGCTAATGAAATAAGGAATATAAATTCACACTCACTAACATCCAAGAGGAAATCCAATTTGGATTACATTTCTAAAAGTCTTGCCGAACATATGCGCTAAGTCTTTATACTTATCCATTACTTGAAAGCAGGAGGATAATGCAGGCAACCTTTCCAACAATGCCCCACATTAGAAATGCAAAATTCGTTCTAAAATCTCCCAACCGGTAAAGCAATAATGGAAGTTTTAAAAACGATGACTCAAAACCAGATGCTACGATGATTGAAAGCCATTCAATGAGCTAAGAATAGCAGCTGATGAGGGAATGGAATCAAGTCCAATTTCCATTATCGGAGACTAGAGCATGAAAGCCCGAAATACACGTAACAGATTTTACCGATTAATGCTGTTTATCAGGAGCAATAAATGCACTACGTTACCCCCATGTGATGCTGCTTTATCGCTTTGCTATTTCGCTCTAATTTTGCTGATTTTCTTTAGCTGTCGACTTTCGCTTTCGATGCTTCGTATGCACACACACATATATTGTATATATATATATATATATATATATATATATATATATATATATATATATATATATATATATATATATATATATATCATATATACATATGTACATATTTGTATATATACATAATATATATGTGTATATATATATATATCTGTATATATATGCATATATACATATATTACATATATATATCATATATATACTTTTTTTTACTATACTTTTCTCCTGTCTTCTCTCTCTTCCATACAAGAGCATTCTGTTCTACTGAAAGGAATCAATGGTATTTTTGGTTTGTCCTATATCCCGTATTGATGCGTACCAATAATGACAATTATAAAAAAAGTAAATT
This sequence comes from Macrobrachium rosenbergii, assembly GCF_040412425.1. Classification (NCBI taxonomy): domain Eukaryota; kingdom Metazoa; phylum Arthropoda; class Malacostraca; order Decapoda; family Palaemonidae; genus Macrobrachium; species Macrobrachium rosenbergii. The sequence goes on along the minus strand of NC_089752.1, from coordinate 49,078,486 downwards.
TAAAAAGGTATTATATAAAAAAATGTTGATTTTATGACGATACACGAAACCTACATCGATGTAAAAATTTAAAAAATAAAAGTAATTACACCCTTCATAACAGCCATCCATTCTTTTGCGAATATACCCAGACATCTATCTCTCTTGAGCATTAAACTTTTATATAGTATGGCTAACAAGGGACCGAATTTAGATGGAAGAAATAACTGATATGTGAAAACGTGAAGCCAAGTTTATTTTAGTTCATCAAAATAGGTTTAGTACTTTCATTAATCTGCGTCTTGCAAATAATAATAATAATAATAATAATAATAATAATAATAATAATAATAATAATAATAATAAAAAATTTTGTATCTACTTGATTTCTGATACTTTTCAGAAATTGTTGAAGACGCATTATATATCTATCGGAGAGATTGTGGATTAGCGCGAAAGAGAAATGACCACCATGCAAATTTGCACACTGATAAAATAGAGTAGAATACAGAAATGGCCAAAGACCAAACGCTGGGACCTATGAGGTCGTGCAGCGCTGAAAGGGAAATTGACAGTAGGAGGGTTTGAAAGGTGTAACGGGAGGAAAATCACGCAGTTGCACTATGAAAAAATAGTTTGAGAGGGTGGAAAGTCAGATGGAAGAAAGAGAATATGAACTGAGGTCCAGTAAAAAAAGATGAAAGAGGTTGCAGCTACGGGCCGAAGAGACGCTGGAAAGAACCTACAGGTCACTGACGGCATTTCAAGAATTGAAAAAATTAATTCGTTTGGCTACCTTGACCTAAAAACCGATGAAATACAACATTATTAAAGAATGATAAAAAACACACATGAATTAAAAATAGCCGCAACACAGAGCAAAGAAGCCACGAAGATATATTTCAATGACTATTTATTTCACGGATGCGCCAGTTGCACAACATCCTATGAATTATAGTCTTCAACAAAGACTGGGTATAATTTATCATCTGAGAATGACAAAAGAAGCTTAGCCATAACAAACATATGTCAAGAAAATGACGCAAAGGCTATTTATGTACATTATCCTACTCAATCTCTTAAGAGCGCATACATAAATATTTAATAAATATATCAAAAAAGGAATATATTTCAGTCACTGGGCCATTCGCAGTAGCTTGTAAACCACAGATTGTAATCTAAAATAATTCACACAGATTCTTCTTAAAAAATCGCATCGACAAATGAAATAAGCACGTGCATATAACCGCATAAATGAGAATACTGCCGTCCGTCGTTACACGTAAGTAAAAAACCCCGCTGTTTTCACAAGTAAATGAGCTATCACAGAGCGCAAGGCAAACACTGAACGTCAGAGAGCTGCGCACTGTCTCGACCCTCACAAAAGGTATACACAAGATAACACGGCTCAAGTGGCACTGTTCACCCCTCAAATGGCACTGTGCGGGTCTACCACGTGCGTAGAGGGCACACACGCATATACAGCCTTCCCTATTAACGGGGAAGACTGACTGACTGGGCACTCAAGACATTAAGAGGTAGGCGGTGACTGGGCCAAGTCCCAATTGCCAAGTCCGACTGGACGTTCGCTGGACTCCTATTCAAGTCCGGAAGGAACGAATCGGCGCAGAGGGATGACCCGATTTCCTATACATTTTTCTCCGTAATTCTGCCACGCCATTTGTACTCAGCTATTTTCGCTCGACTTTTTCTTCAAGACATTGTTTTCTTTTTAATTTAAAGATTCGCAAATAAACAAGTCATTATAACGTGTATTATATTTAAGTAAGTGTTCATTCACAAATAATAAAAAAAAAATCAATCGATGCATTT
>NC_089752.1:49024174-49071674 GCF_040412425.1 Macrobrachium rosenbergii | reverse complement strand
CCAGGCATGGCCCGTCCATGACAAGAATACCCGAAGGAATGACTGATTAAAAAAACATCTTAGGCATCGAAGCATTTAGGTCACTGACGTCACACAAGAAGCGATGACCTTCGAGGAATCTTGCATATGCACACAGTCAACAATCAACGCCTAAAAATGGACGCGAGGTGAACGCCAAAAGTCCTCGTTAATTAACTCGGGGTATGACCATGACGCGTTTACCTAATGCGGCCAGATGCAGGAATGACCAGTGTGATTTAAGACAGGGTGTTAAATGACAGTTTTTCGTGATTTACCTATTTTTCTCAGTGTCCTAAGTGTAGTTTTTTTAGTAATCTGGTATGGCCAATAGTGACTTCTCCAAGGTCTAGTTTCTTCAATGGTAACCTTTCAAAATTCTGGTACGCTCCATAATTACTCCACAATTGGCTTTACGAATCTAGCATCACTTCACGGCGTACTTTCTGGGTCCTGACATCTTCAGCTGTGACCTTTCACAAATCTGGTGTAGTCAATAATGACCCATTTGTCTCTGGCATCTTTGACGTTGACCTTTCAAGATCAGGTGCAATGAGCTGTCGCCTCTCGAGATTTCAGAAATTAATCAGCAATCTCTCAGGATTCTAGTACCTTTGCTGGCGACCATTTGCATTCTGGTACGGTTAATAACGGCATTTCTGGATTAAGACAAATAACGACGTCCTACTGATATCTGATTGTACAAGATGGTTATAATACATTCATGTAAAAGCAGTATACAAGAAAATTTTTTCAGTATTTTTGCCACGAGTTAAGAAAAAATAATGTATTTGGCAAAAAGAAGATTGATTATAAAACATAAATATAATTGTGATGTATATATATATATATATATATATATATATATATATATATATATATATATATATATATATATATATATATATATATATATATATATATATATATATATAATGTATGTGTGTATATATACATATATAAAATATATGTATGGCAAACACACTTCATTACTTACTCTTTCTCCTCTCTCTCTCATTACCTTACATGTGCGGCATACATAACAAATCACGATACACATAAAAGTTTTCGCATTACTCTCTCTTTCCTCTCGGTCGGTCCACAGCAAGAAGAAGCTCCTCTCATCGGAGCTGCTCGTGGAGGGAACGAGCGCGAAGGAAGGCAGGAGGTAAAGGGCTGAACAGTCTGTCTTCCTTCGATTTACCGCAAAACTTGTGACAGACAGATGGAGAGAAAGTTCCCACGGGCGGCTGCTGCTGCTACTCCTGCTTCTGCTGGTGCTAGTGCTCTGCTACCGCTCATATCCCATCCTTTGAACGCAATAATGCCATTAATCCTCATTCACCTTATGTGGGATGATTATTTCTAACTTCTATTTAAAGGGATGAGCACTGTTAAGCCTCCGATTATTAGGGTAACCAATTCCTTCTCCTTGTATATTACAGCTTACTAACATTTTTATCTATTTATTTACTAATTTGGTAATCAATTTTTCCTTTCCAATAACTGATCTCTTCTTTTTGTATTTCCTATTACCTTATGTTACTTCTTTAAATGAAAACCATATTCTTGGGAAGCTCGAATTTCAAGTCAATGGCCCTGTGGGCTTGTTCCACATGAATAGAGTTCATTTTCTGAATAATAAAAGTAATAAATGTTATTAAATTTTTTCAGTCGTTGTCATCTCAGCAAACAGGAATGAGATGCGTCGAATCTAACAGAATACTGTTTGAATGATATATATATATATATATATATATATATATATATATATATATATATATATATATATATATATATATATATATATATATGTATATATATGCAGTATAATATAACATATATAAATATAAATTATATATATATATATACTGTATATGTATACATACACACACATATATATATAAATTTTTGTTTGATATGTATAATATATATATAAAAAAAACTTTGTACTAGAGACAAGTACTTCAACTGAAATCAGGACTTCATCAATAAACGTATCCCTTGCCCAACACAGATTAACTTCAAAAACAACAAAAAATTTCCATCCGTCAAAACCTCCTCACATATGTCACGGAATGGATCTTACAAGCAAAATAACCTAAATTACATCCATTAGGAACACGTTTCAAAACAACAACAGTAATGACACGTCGTTATATGTTGCTTTCTTCCGCTTTCCAAACAAATGATCATAACAGGAGATATTTTCATGTGGACCGACCTTTCCCATAAGAGCAAGTAGGGAACTTTCTCAAGCAGATCACGCCCTACATAGAGAGAGAGAGAGAGAGAGAGAGAGAGAGAGAGAGAGAGAGAGACTACACTCAGGGCCATTTCTTATGCACTGTTTATGCTTCCAATTTCGCTGTCAACAACTGGCATGGCAATGGGCTGTTTGTGCCGATTTTCATTCTAATTATGTCAATAAAAAAAATGAAAGCAAAACAACGTCATTTTACGAAGCTCCGAGTCAGCGACTGAGAGAGAGAGAGAGAGAGAGAGAGAGAGAGAGAGAGAGAGAGAGAGAGAGAGAGAGAGAGAATTCTCGTTCTATATCTTTTCCTTTGTAATCAACATGTACACAAAAAGATATGTCATCTAGGCATACGCAGATTATCAAAAATTCTGGAACCAAAATATTTATTTTGTCCTACTTATTCATTACTAATACATTACTAATTGAGTAAAATGTTATTATTTTCATTTGTGACTTACTAAAAAGTAGCAACATTGTTGGAATTAGAATCAAACTTTCCTTAACCCATTGCTTAAAAAAAAATGGCATGACAAAAATTTAAAGTATATAAATTCTACACACACACACACACACACACACACACACACACACACACACACACACACACACACACATACACATATATATATATATATATATATATATATATATATATATATATATATATATATATATATATACATACATATATACATATACATATATACTTTAAATTTTGTCATGCCATTTTTTTAAGTAATGGCGTTAAGGAAAGTTTGATTCTAATTCCAACAATGTTGCTACTTTTTAGTAAGTCACATAATATGAAAATAATAACATTTTAACCAGTTAGTAATGCATTAGTAATGAATAATTAGGGCAAAATAAATATTTTGGTTCCAGTGTTTTCAAAAATCTGCGTATGCCTGGATGACATATCTGTTTGTGTACATGTTGATATATATATATATATATATATATATATATATATATATATATATATATATATATATATATATATATATATATATACATATACAATATACACATAAAACAAGACATACCATTCTGCATGCACATGCGCAAATTCATAATAATAAGCCAAACCCTCCCGTGAAGTATAGCTATTAACAATCTGGTCACTCCAACTAGACAGAGAAGTTTTCATCACACTCAAAACTTTCTTCTAGTATACAAATATCATGATTAAAGGGAAGGAGACAAAATGTGGTACAAAGAATGTTAAGCCGAAGACCATTTGAATGAAAATAAAGAGGCTATGACTTTCACCTGACAACCAACCATTTTCTCCTTTATTATGATTTGCTACGTGATAAACTTCATGTGGTTTTTTTATCTAATTATTAATTTGTTAATTTATTTTTTTCTTTTCTAATAACTGACCTCTTCTTTCTGTACTTCCTATTACCTTCTGTTAATTCTCTCTAATGAACACCATATTCCTTGCAAGCTTCAATTTAAACGGGTTAGCTCCACATGAATAAGGTTCATCTTCTAAATAATAATAATAATAATAATAATAATAATAATAATAATAATAATAATAATAATAATAATTATAACATACCTATACATCTGTAGGAGAAAGCCGTATCACTTCGGTGACTAATACCAGGTTTATAACAAAGATAATGTCAATTTAAACGCTCATACTCGATATGAAGAAATCATGTTAACAACCTTTATTTTCTTGAGGCAATATAATTATTGTCAACTTATTGAAAACAGCCACATTAATCAGTCACTACCACATTCATCGTCCATCAGGGGAATCAAAGACCGAGTATCATCTGTAGCATGACAGTTTTACATAAGTATTTCAAATATATATAATAATAAATATTAAAGGACTGCAGTTCCATACCTTCATAATACCTGGTATAAAACTTCAGAATTCACGTGTGATTCGTCTCTTAAGGCTAAAGAATTTTTCTCTAAGACAGAATTTGATGTTATAAAAACGACAAAACTGGATACATAAACCAGAAACTTGAAGCCCAAGAATCCTGCAACATAAAGACAACCGAATGAATCACAAAACTGTAATTCAACAATGAATCATCAACAATCGAGCCAAAGTTAAAATAAAAAAAGTGAACACCGCAAATTTCACCTTTAGAATTTGGTAGTCTAACCTTACTCCACGTGCCCTTAATAATTTTACTTGCGCTCTGTTTAAGCCTAATTTGGCAGCCACGACCTTCACAGCTCTCTCTCTCTCTCTCTCTCTCTCCTAAAAAAATTATTTCTTGATTCCTGAAATCATGGATTATAATAATATTAGGTTTCATATGTTTAAGGAATCATAGGCCATGAGCTGAAGCAAAATAACAACATAAATGTCGATTACTTCAAATCGTAGTTCTCAGCAATTTTGGATTGTAATCCACAGATCTAAAACAATTAAATATTAGCATTACATAGCTCTCGAAGGGCGACCGTGCTCTCAAGACATAATTTCCCTTACACAAACACATACACAAACACAGCGTATTTGCTCCCTTGCTATTACATTAAACTGTCTTCCTAGTACAGACTCTCGGTCAGTTGGCAACATTTTTTCCGAAATCTGCCCAGAATTAATACGAGCTAATCAGTGACCAGCTTGCCAGGAGTTTTACTGAGTGAATAATAAAATGCACTCTATTTTCAACCTCTCTGATTGGAGTGGTATTTACAGTTCACTGGCCGTGGAAAATTTTGCTCGTAATTAGACCAAATTATTTCATGACCTACATTCATATTTAACTCATCGCACTGTTCCAGAATTTTCCTGATATCTATAATATCTGAGAGATTTTTAGTATTCTAAACGAATTCTTTTCATTTTTAACTTTTAGTCATTCCTAATTTGATTAATGGAAAACTAAGTGCCCAAAGCCTGCATACAAATACACTTGATGAAAGGTCACATACGCATTTGAAAACAAATAATTAGTAATCATATTTTATTTAGCCACATACACACAAAAAAGATTGCAACTGCAATTTACAGATAAAAGCTGCCAGTCTATGGCCAATCCCAACTACATGTTTGAACGTCTGAAGACGTTGTATGGCACTCAAAACAAAAAATCCAGTTTCTTTATGCATAATTCTATAGGTACAAATCAGAGAGCAGATATTAAGAAGAAACAGATTCCCCATAAACTTGTGAATGAAGACACACTTTTCTGATCAGAACAAAATATGCATCATTGCAAAATTTATTCTATTTTAATTGCTATGTCGCGAATAACTAATATTATAACTACCTGGTATACCTATGTCAATTCGTGTTCAAAGTTTGAAGAGCTGGACTATGGTAAGTCTAAAAGTTGACTTTATTACCCGATGACTATATTTGTTAAACACAAAAAAGTATGGCAACTCAATGCGTTTTATTACATATAATCATAATTACGTGGTTTATTTAAAAACTGCACGTACCGAAATCATCAAAATATGCACAAGTAAAAAGGAAATATATATTTTATGATTATTTCTAATAAAATATTTTGTTATGTGTTCGGTTGACGTTAATATATTGGTTAACACGTTTGAGACATAAACACAAACAAATTAAATAAAGGAAAAGGACCGCAGGAGGGAAGCATGTAAGTTTGGAAAAGCAAAACACTTTCCTTGCTTAAAAAAAAAACCCACATCCCTCGTTTATTATGGATGCAGCGATATCGGTGTGTGTATGTGTGTGTGTGTGTGTTTACAGGAGTAAAATAACAGCAACAGCTGTTACTTTTCAAAAATGCATTCTGTTTTACATTCGTTTACACGGCTCTTCCCCGAGACTGCTTAAAAACAAATAGTCTTCCAGTAACTGCACCGTTTAAGTAAAAGTACCCGCCATATGTTCTCATGGTTATGCTCTGCGGCCGACTCTTGAAAAAAAAAAAAAAAATCCAGCTCTAGATGCATGTGATCAAGCAAAAGGAATGTATGTACAAGCGAATAATCAGAAACACACTAGTACTCATCCGCCCGTCCACCATCAACACTAACATGAAGATACACACACACACACACACACACACACACACACACACACACACACATATATATATATATATATTTATATATGCATACACACATATATATAAATATACATGTATATATAATGTGTGTATGTGTATACATATATTTCTATAGATTCATTCCCATGCACAGCGAAAAAAATTAGACCGCTTCTGAAATAGAGAAGAAAAAACTTGTCCTCCTTCTAACCACGGGAGTAGTACTCTTTGTTGTTGTTGTTCCTGCTCCTCTTCTTCTTCCGAGATGCCAAAGGTAAACCAATCCCCTTATGGCGAGTCTCGGCGGGACCCCGATGCGAAAGAGGGAAGGCAAATCCCGTAATTATCCCAGGAACTTGTGCAAGGGATCGCTGAAATTCCTGGGGCGACCGTTTCTCTAAGGTGACGCCAACTCGCAGGCATGCAAGCAAATAAAGACTCAATGCAGGGTAGCTATTGGGGTCACAGGTTTTACAATGAATGTTCTTGTAACAGGAGCTACATATTCTCTCTCTCACACACACACATGCACACACACACGCACAAAGAACAGGCCTTACGTCAAGTTCCAAAGATAAAAAATAGTATTTCATTTTCTGAAGGAAAGGTCTATTATTGAAATATATCTGCAAATACAAAATACTCCATGCTGAGTGCAACAGGAATTATAGGTTTTAAATGAAAGCGTTGCTCAGGATATTTTTTGCTCTCTCTCTCTCTCTCTCTCTCTCTCTCTCTCTCTCTCTCTCTCTCTTACAAAGACTAGGTCTTACGTACAGTTTCAGAGATTATATCTGCAAATACATAATACTCCATGCTGAGACTTAAAGGAATTATAGGTTTCAAATGAAAGCGTTACTCGGAAAAGTTTCTACTCTCTCTCTCTCTCTCTCTCTCTCTCTTCTTTATCGAAATACAAACGAATGATATGAGTATTTTTGAGTATTTTATTTATGAGGAGAAGAATGTTATGAAATTACTTCTTACTTTCTAACCTCACATGGCAACAGAATTTAATGTGCCATGAGAGTTTGTACCAATAAAGTCCACACGTTTGCCTTAATGTTAAACATTATTACATAAATGTACTTGTTTTTTATTTCCCTTCTGAAGGTACAGCAAAAGAAATTGCCATTATGATCATGTTACAAATTATAACCATGGCTGAGCATCATTACTTAGGACATGAAGCAGGGCATTTAATGTAGTCAAATGTCTGATCTGCTCACATTATGGCAGTATTTCTTGTCCAGACCCCGTATTTATTGTTAATTTTAACATCACCACCATAACAATTACCACTACACTATGGTTACATAAATACAAAATTATTTAACTGATTCCGTAATCTATATTTGCTTTGCTTCCTTTCTTCATACAGCATATTTCAAGACCACTTCCACATCATTATTTAAAGTACTTCTTCAATTGTGGTCCGATTAATAATTCGTGTCCAGTGTCCTATTAACCGTAACCCTAACCAAACGACAATAAACTGCGTAGCAGGACTCAGATTTCAAAGAAAACTATCAGCATTCTTGGTTAAAAAAGAATAACAATATAATAAAAGACACAAATCTTTGCATTTTACTTTCATTTCATTTCGTTTTTTGATCATCAACGACCTTAATACAATAACAAACAAAATAAGCCCCATAGTAATGTGATCACAAAAATAATCACTATTAATAAAACTACCAACAACAACATTAACAACAACAACAACAGCAACAACTAAGCGCCGCCTACATCAACATATTCTCCGGCAATTACCCAAAATTAAAAAGCATGACTTGGAAATTAATTTGCAGTATCAAACGGTGCAATCGAACGCCATCAACAAGCATGAATTTCAAACCTGCTAATTTTAGTAATGACCATGACGGATGCTGGTGCGAGATGAGAAAAGCCATCCCCAGCAAAGAGCCCGACCCCCTCCTGTTTCTCACCCCTGCAGAGCTCTCTCTCTCTCTCTCTCTCTCTCTCTCTCTCTCTCTCTCTCTCTCTCTCCCCCTGAAAACATCAAATACTCTTCCTTGCAAACAAAAAAAATTCATTTTCTCTCTCTCTCTCTTCTCCTCTACTAAAAAGGCATTTCATTCTCTCTTTCTCTCTCTCTCTCCTGAAACTATGACATACTTTTTCTCGCAAACAACAACTCCTCTCTTTTTCTCTCTGTATCTCCTCTACTTAAAGGATATTTCATTTCATACTCTCTCTCTCTCCTTCTTCTACTGAAGAGAAGCATCACATCCTCCATAAAGCTCTCCCCCCCCGCCTCTCTTTCCTAAGGAAAATATCACATCCCGCACCCTCTCTCTCTCTCACCATGGAGCGAATAAGTGACGTCAACCTAAAGTAGGGGACTCGGCGTAATTCTGAGCGGCTACTATCAGGGTTTTCTGCCAATTTTTAACTGCGCATCAAGCTCTTGCGATTTTCAAGTCGATGACAACCACGATTCTGCTGTTACTGACGTTATTGACGGTACATGCTATGCTGCTATAACTATTGCTACCGCTACTATTACTACTTACAACAACAACAATAATAATAATAATAATAATAATAAAGCCATCTAAATTAAAACGCAACAACCGCCATACTCTTCTACTAATCGGTATAGTCGTCGTCATAATAATAATAATAATAATAATAATAATAATAATAATAATAATAATAACAAACGAAAAAATACTCTGGAATTGTCCAAGTAATCTTGGCAACTTTACACTCACATGTTTTAACATGATTCACTCAAGGGGACATTAAGCCAAGTTCTGACAGAAGGTCAGTTCTGTAACCTTAATATAATGAGAGTGTGAGCGAAAGTGGCTTACTATTAAATAAGGTTATCATAAATTGCCAATAAATGCAAAATAATTGCAATTCGTCAGAACTAAATGCAACATATCACAATACGTAGAAGGTTCGTAATTTCGTACACACACACACATATATATATATACATGTAACAATAAGCAGTTGCCCTTCTTTAAGGGTGGGCCCCCAGAAAACAAAACATCAGTTTCGCTTCTGTGATGTGTGTGTGTGTGTGTGTGTGACAGAAAGAGAGAGAGAGAGAGAGAGAGAGAGAGAGAGGAGAGAGAGAGAGAGAGAGAGAGAGAAGCAGTTGCCATGGGCAAGGGCAAGGAGAATTATGAGAAAATCCGAGATCCACAAATATATGAAAGGCAGAGGTGAGGGGATACTGAAATGAACTGACCATTGTCAAATATAAAACCTACATCTCTATTTTCCAAAGGGGAAAGATAGGAGGGAATCATCAGTGACAAAGAAAATAGCAAATGGATTTGTACAATTCTTGCTCATCGTTGACATCTTTACTTCTTTGCATCTCCAGGAATGTACAGGGAGATAAATTTAAAACCCTGCAAATCGTTACCCGAAAATTTCACAATCAGCATCAATACAAAACTGCAAATGCTGCATAAAAATTCAAAGGCAAATCCGATCTAAAAACATTCACTAATAAAAGCCAAGAGTATTGACTCGTTTACAAATTTCAGCATTGATTAATTTAAAGTGGTGAGTGCCAAAGTCATGGACGTTCGACATAACAAAAAAAAAAAAAAATATCAAGCCGGCATACGAATACATACTTTAATCCATTTGCTGCGATAATTGCATCTCTCTCTTCCTCTATTTCCCAGGGAAAATATCATATCTTCTCTCTCTCTCTCTCTCTGTTTCATAGGGAAAATATCACATCTCTCTCTCTCTCTCTCTCTCTCTCTCTCTCTCTCTCGATCCCCCTTATTCTCCCTCTTAAAGCACAATACAGTGAATATATGTTCCCACTAGTGAGCACTCTCGCCAGGCTTCCTTAATGGACCCGTTGAAATGAATTTCAAGCGCCGACATTCACCAAATTTAATGTTTCTTTTGTTAAACGCGCAACGAAACTTTCTTTGTTCCCTGTCACAAACTGACGTGCGCGCGCACACAAAAACACGTACTCACCCACAGGCACACACATTGAATGAATGTATACAAATATTTTTTCCTACGTATCTCAAACTAATGGTAAAAGATCTGGGTCTTCAAATACTGTGTGTGTGTGTGTGTATTAATATGTAATAATATGTATATATATATATATATATAAAAATATATATATATATATATATATATATATATATATATATATATATATATATATATATATATATACATATATATATATATATATATATATATATATATATATATATATATATATATACATATACATATACACACATTAGTATATATGAACACGCGTGCGCACAAACTCGTACACACACACACACACACACACACACATTGAACGAATGCATACAAATACTTTTTTTTCCTACGCATCTTGAAACAGAGAAGCTGTTTGGTCTTCCAAATTGAGTCTCGCGATAATTACAATCTTGGCATTAAATAACTAAAGGTCAAGAGTAAGAAAGCTCAAGAATAACAACCACAGCAGCTTTCATAAGTGGCTTAAAAGGTGATTAAAGTTTAAATGAAATGTTCTTCGCCATAAGAATTTGCTTTGCATATGCTCAAGCTCACGTCACAGCATGTAAATGTACTCCAATCCCCTTCTCAGACACAGAATACCCCAGAACGCCAACTTCAGCCTGTTCTCTGATTAAAAATAAACAAAAAGGGAAAAACAATTAAAGACTGAATGTCACCTGAAAACAAACAAGAAAGACCAGGAAACGTGTATAGGACACCGAACTAAGATCAGGTGCAAGAAAAGCTTGCAAGAAGTTATCCCAGATTCAAGTCATAACATCACCATTTGGTATTTGTCATTAATGGTCATAAATGGACTATATGACCTGTATGTCAGTAAATATTAAATTCTCTATTAGATGACATACGGATACTTATCGCAAGTAATAATATATATATATATATATATATATATATATATATATATATATATATATATATATATATATATGCATACATACACACATACATACATACATACATACATGTATATGTATATATATATATATATATATATATATATATATATATATATATATATATATATCATTCTACAATAATTTCATTTATACCATTGTGGTTAGCAGGATCTGGAAACAATATTAATAATATTCTACAGTATTAATAATACTTTTACAACAGTCGGTACAACGAACAACACAAATCAACTCGGTGAACAGTGAGCATATCCACACTCTTTCGGTCACGGAAATATCTGAATTAAGGTCAAGAAACAAAAAAAAAACGAAATGAAGTAAGAATGCACGACGAGAAAAAGCAATTAGAGTGAAATCCCCGCAATAAAGCTGCAGTTTCGCGACACAATTGCCTCAAGAAACAATATCCATATAACCTCCTCGGATTGCAGCGGAATCCTAGCCACTGCATTTAGTCATCAGCTAATGCATCTCGAGACGAAGCTTTCGCTTCGAGTCCAACGTAGTACTCCAGAGAAATACGATATACGCGTACACCCACGAGGCCTCGCCCACGTCACACATTGGTAATTACGTCTCATCAGGTGCGCAATTGATCTACCTGGCCATAATGACTTCCCGTTAGCACATAATATGAATAAGTAATGTGTACTTCATAAAGAAGTGGGAAAAAAGGTAAGTGAGCGTGTCCTAACAATTAAGTATGCATCCTGAACTAACGCAGTGAATTAGGTATCCGGTTGCTAGAAGTCAGGATGAAGAGAGAGAGAGAGAGAGAGAGAGAGAGAGAGACAGAGAGAGAGAGAGAGAGAGAGAGAGAGAGAGAGAATAGCGGACGTGTGATCAGCTTTCCGTCACAATGTTTACCACCATAATCATATTAAAAGACTGAGGGCCTCAAGGAGCCTCACCCAGAGTTGTCAAGCTTCATTTTTCCATGCACCTCCCTCATACATCGCAAAACCCACAAAATTTAGCAACGAAAACTAACTGTCGACTGCTCAACACTAGACCTGTAAAACAGAAATAGTTCTACCACACAACCTTCCTTTTTTTAGGCAGAATGTCTATTACTTCCTTCGGGGTTGAAAACCAGCCATTTACAAAAAACCAGCTGTCTCTATACATGAATATTTTCTGAAAATAACACCTAATCGCCAAATGTCACACTCAGCACACCAGCGAGGTCGAAGTTGTCGTCCCTACCTTGGTCCACACTAATTAACTGACCCAGTCCATCCTTCGCATAAACAAAACTCAACTATCGGGTGATTGTTCAACTCATTAAATCGCCGGCCTGTGTCCAGCCGATGACACCTCAGCAACAGATCAATTAGCCTCTTGTTTGGAAGTAAAATGACGTTATTACTCTGCGTCGTCAGAGGAAACACCTCTGCTCTGACATGTGTGATGGATATCAGGTAGAGTCTTCCCCTTTGAGTAATAGGATAATAAATGATTGTAACAACCAGTCAGCGTTTTAAAATACTTAAACACACAAAATACAGAGTTCGTACTTTGAAATTTGAGCACACACACACATATATATTGCATATTATATATATATATATATATATATATATATATACACAATATATATATATATATATATATTATATAATATATATATATATATATATATATATATATATATATATATATATATATATATATATATATATATATATATATATATATATATATATATATATATATATAAATATGGTATATATGTATTAATGTATTGCTCTTTTGCAGCATTTTAATATTCCTTGATTTTCCAAATTCTTTCATTTTTCTTAACACACAGCAGAAAACCGGCTAACAAATGTAGGAAAATATGAAATAACAGACCATTTTCCTTTTTAGACTCCAAAGATTCACAGAAAGAAAACAAAAATTAAGAAAAAACATTTCTGCATTTGGATGGGTTCATATCTTATCTAATGGTGTCGAGTGCATTTCACTTTTTTTCTTAGTAAATGCCTTCACCTCTTATTACGATAGTTGTCAATTACATGAAAACAATTTTCAATATTAATAACTTTCTCTCTCTCTCTCTCTCTTTCTCCCTCTCTCTCTCTCTCTCTATCAAACACACGAGGGCGTGCACACACACACACATATACTGTATATACATACATACATTTATATGTAATTTACATGTATTCAATCACATAATATGCAGGTGTGTATATATATACATACGGGTATGTATACGAATGTCTGTATATATGCATGTATACAATAAAAAAGGTATAATCAAAATTGAATTCATGTTAATAATTATAAAAAAACTATCTCCTTGAATATATAGTCTATGTATATAGCTAAAACAAAATCGTGAGAAATCCATTCTAGTAAAAAGAAGTATGGACATGACTTCTGCTCTTATGTTTTGTGATTCCCTGAGACCTGCAGAAGGTTGTGTTTCACGTCTTGAAGAATGTTGTGATCTGTATACATAGATAATTTCTGCTGAACGTAGTAGGGCTAAATATATATGTATGTGTATATAATTATATATATACAAATATGTATGCATTTATATACATACATAAATATATATAATATATATATATATATATATATATATATATATATATATATATATATATATATATATATATATATATATTATAAAAGATTGCCCATAAAAACACCGAAGAGGGTAGATTATGCAGCGCTCTATTTCGGAAAGCACCATTACCCTCATGAGGGAAACAGAATATTTTATAGTTATATATATATATATATATATATATATATATATTTGTAAATATGCATATATAATATATATATGTATATATATATACTGTATATGTATATATATATGTATACATATATATGTACACATCTATATAAAACTCTCTACACACTATCTACGCAACTGAGATTCATGGTGGATCCTTTTAATGTGTCAAGAACATGGTCCTGATAATATAGATTATATAGATAAGAATTTGCACCTAAGCTATTTTTTAATATACCAATTTTATTAAGAAAATGGATTATTAGGTCATACCGTTTTCATGCTCTCTCTCTCTCTCTCTCTCTCTCTCCTCTCTCTCTCTCTCTCTCTCTCCACTGACGTCGTTTTCTTTCTATGTAACCAGAGGCCGTCATTACCTGGCTACTTTTCGTGTGACTCTATCAACGCTTATTTGTGGTTCTTTATTTTTTTATGTCATTTCAAAGTGCTACTGTTTACAACGGGTAACGCAAAATGGTGAATGGCAGGTTACATGTCGTGACGTTTTGGTTTTTTACTTAATACTCTGCAAGAGTACACTGACACAAAATGATGGTCAACGCGTTTGTGATTACATTTTGGTAAAAGGTGACTGTTATAATCATATAAACATATGGATATTTATACTCACACAGACAGGAAATAATAATAAGCGATGGGCTAAACGGTACTGAAAACAGGAAGATAAAAGTAAACAAGACAAAATAACAGTACCTACTGAGGAACTTTGCCTTGAGAAATTCCTCACTAACGACTAATGTCTCTGCATTTCTTACACTACTTACAGAATAGTAGAGAACATCTCTCTCTCTCTCTCTCTCTCTCTCCCTCTCCCTCTCTCTCTCTCTCTCTCTCTCTTCTCTCTCTCTCTCTCTCGTTTCCTCGAATCTTATCTCATCAGATCTCTCTCAGTTAACGGACACATCAGTGTTAGACAGAAGCTGTCCTCTGCTTAATCTTTATTGCGCGTCTCTTCCTTTGTATCGTTCTTCAGAGAGAGAGAGAGAGAGAGAGAGAGAGAGAGAGAGAGAGAGAGAGAGAGAGAGAGGAGGGGCTGGGGGTTGAATCCGTCACATCGAGACAATAATAAAATCAAACGATAAAACAGCCACCACTAACTCCATCTAAAGCCGAGAAAGGCCACAATTTCATTAACGTTTATAGCTTTTTCAACCATAAAACAGCAACAACTATCCGACCCCCGTGTTCTTGGAGGAGGAGGAGGGGGAGGAGGAAGGGAGTAATGATGATTCACTGAAATGTAGCCACAGTAGTCCATGAAACGGGAACATCATTTACACACACACACTGGGATATATATATATATATATATATATATTTATATATATTATATATATATATATATTATATATATATATATATATATATATATATATATATATATATATATATATATATATATATAGAGAGGGAGAGAGAGTTTTACTATAACCCTTTACCCATCAAAGGGAGTGAATCATAATAGGAAAGGATTACCCTTCTTAGCTCAGAAGTCTCCGTAGGATGAGGTTGCTAGCCCCATGCCATTCTCTACTAATCAGCAGTTACCTAATTCACCTTAACGAAACGGGCCACGGACTTTTCTCCAAAATGAGACTGACATCTGATCTATCACTGATGAGGAAAGGTCATTATCCACTAAACTAGGAGGACCAATATAAAATACATACACACATACATATATATTGCTTCCTATGGGAAGGAAAATACATGGGCAAGAGGCTTGCAATCTCATGCCTTTTATCGGATGTAGACGATATAAGTCAAAAAAGGTGTGCCAATACAGCCAAAATTAGGCATGGCTCTAAAAAACTGCATGTGTTTGTTGCGTTTCCTTTCTGCACGTGACTGTGCTTGCATGGTTATTAGTAAGAAGCTAATAAATAATGAAAGAAACAGAAAGAAAGACGACCTCACTACATAAAATATTTTCTTACAAGAGCGATTTATGGGGCGTTAAACCTGCTTTACAATGAGTTAAACAGACTTTACCCATCAAACTCGTACTCTGCTGTTCAGGATTTAAATGTGAGTTTCGCGTCCTCTAAGGGCTTCTATCGTCAAAAACAGCCGATTTTCATCTTCATCTCATCGATCGATTGCGTTACATTTTTACGACGTCAAACAACTGTCAAAAAATGTGCGCTATGTTTCCCAACTTCCTTCAGAAAGAAGACGATAGGTGCACAGAAGATCCTGAGATTTTCGTTTCTCTGATGATGGTTTATAACTGACAGCAAAGCAGTCTCTGATGACTTGTCTTGCACGGGATAGATTACGAAAGCTGAGAAAGAACGGAAGGAAATGCTTGAGGTTATTCGAATAATGCGTTATTTCTTTCCCGAAGCATCTCAGTTTTTGTTCAGTTAAAAATATTCAGTCTAAAATGAAAGTATAAACAACGAAAAAAAAATTATACACACTAATATTAATTTGTTATTTTATTTTTTTCCAATATCTAATCTCTTGTTTCTGTATTTCCTATTAACTTCAGTTACTTCTTTGAAATGAATACCATAGTCTTTGGAATCTTGAATTTCAAGTCAATGGCCCCAGTGGGCTTGTTCCAAATGAATAGCGTTCATCTTAATAATAATAATAATAATAATAATAATAATATTAATAATAATAATAATAATGATGATGATGATGATGATGATGATGACTTGACGAGTATTAATCGGCAATAAACGATACACCACCACATATGAAAACCATCGACTTTATTTTGCACGAATTTCA
This sequence comes from Macrobrachium rosenbergii, assembly GCF_040412425.1. Lineage (NCBI taxonomy): Eukaryota > Metazoa > Arthropoda > Malacostraca > Decapoda > Palaemonidae > Macrobrachium > Macrobrachium rosenbergii. Next base: position 49,054,919 of record NC_089752.1, on the reverse strand, counting down.
TATAATGCAATCCCCTCAGGGTACATTTCTTCCACTCCAAATAATATAAAAAGAGTGCTCAGTTTTGCTGAGGTTGTACCTCATTCAGAAATGTTATTACACATTGTCTAAGATTGTTTGAATATTTTACGAGGATTATGAGGATCATGTATCTGGCACAGGTCAGCTCTACAGTATACCTTGGGTTCTATATACATGTACCGGTGTACAAACATTAACGGAGATAAACAAATCCACAGTTATGTATATGTACATAATATTTAAAGATAAATCTGTACAGAGAGAGTTGAGTGGAAATCTGTCTGATTCCCTTTTCAATCTGACTGAAAAGGGGAATCGAACAGATTCCCGAAGCTGTCTGTACAGTTATGTATACATACTGTATACATAACTGTGGATTTGTTTCTCCATTTCAAGACTCATGCTACTATGAGTATTTTTCAAATTAAAGTGGATACTGGTTACGTAAAAATGCATACAAAAAAGAAGTATGAGGTAATACACTGCAAAAAGGAGATATTCCAAGAACATCCAAAGCTCCTCGATCGTTTCAGATTACACGCTCAGAAAAATATTTTTTTGGGTATTTATTTCCAAAAGAATTCACAAACCATTACAAATTTCTGAATATTTTATATAATGGAGAAAGATATTGAAGTAGTGACCAGGAAAGGCTCTGTTTTATTCAAGTAATTATTTCTTGTCTCTAATGGCTTCATAGTCTTCAGACATGTTATTTGCTGTTTCATACCAAATGCCACGTTGTGACAAAATTTTTACAATTTACAAATATTGTACTAATGTCTAAAAAGCTTTAAAAAATCGGCAAGAAAAATTTCAACAAAAGCCAGTTATGAATATATGAAATCACCCTCTAGAGCATTTCAGATCGTGTACAGCCAACTGCACATAAAATCTAGGACACAAATACCTTGAGCGAAGTACAGAAAAACTCATTGAACAAACAAACTTACAGTAACTGGTTAATACCAGCGACAGCGATATTAACAATAGCTGTATTAACAAAAAAATCGATATAGACTCGTGCACTGCACCTGGCAACAATCTTATAATACCGTTGGAAAGTGATGATTTTCTCATAAAAGACCAGAGAGCATTACACCATTCAAAGCTGTCATGTCATTGGATAACCTACACATAATGTACACTATTGATGCGAAGATTAAGTGTCCCACACTTAAGGATGTATGTAAGTGTTCCATACATCAAGGTGTGAGAGAGAGAGAGAGAGAGAGAGAGAGAGAGAGAGAGAGAGAGAGAGAGAGAGAGAGAGAGAGAGAGAGAGAGAATTATTCCATCCTACGGTCGGGTGAGTCGAGTCGAGTATAGATCACTAGTGCCAGGATGCAGTCAACTGCAGGTAGTGGCACTTCTAGTCCCCGTGAGAGCTACATGAGGAAAAGGATGTAGAGAGAGAGAGAGAGAGAGAGAGAGAGAGAGAGAGAGAGAGAGAGAGAGAGAGAGAATCATTTAACACCAATGTTGGACATCTGAAAGTTTCAAGAGTACCGTGGCGTTGAAATAGTCATAAGGATATAATGATTTCTAATGAATATAAAAAGTACAAGACAGATTAACCCAAAAATGTAAGACTCGAATATGTACCCCAGGAAGGCAATCTCTCTCTCTCTCTCTCTCTCTCTCTCTCTCTCTTCTCTCTTCTAGTTCGTCATAACTCTAGTCTTCCTATCAGTCAGACTGAGCAATTCTGGTTCTGGTCTGTACTTTGATGGCTGACCTATAAGGAAAGCCAGACGCTGTAGATACATAGGGTATGGGTCTAGCATAAGAGTAACACCTTCTGAGGCTTTCCTCTAAGAACGAAAAGCCATGTATGCATTACACCCACTAAAACACACACACGCACACACACACACACACACACACATATATATATATATATATATATATATATATATATATATATATATATATATATATATATATATATAGATACATACACATATAATTATAATTATATATTTTCACACACATAACAAAGCATGTAATACACACATATATATATATATATGTGTATATGCATATATGTATAATTATATGTATATATTAAATGTTTTATATATATATATATATATATATATATATATATATATATATATATATATATATATATATATAGTATCACAAAAAGACCAAGAAACACCAATACTCATAAAGAAAAATACAGCAAAAATAACGTTGATTTTTATAAGAGACAGCCCAGATCTTTTCAGAGACATGTTTGATAATGATTCTGAAAAACTTTTAATTAAGGAAGATTTTCTCTTGCACGAGGATGAACGTGGAAAACCGCCAAGGAAGAGAGAGAGAGAGAGAGAGAGAGAGAGAGAGAGAGAGAGAGAGAGAGCTGGGGGGCGGGAGTTTGACTTCGGGTTTAAATTAAGTATGAGGAAGAATTCCTAGAAATTATTATTATTATTATTATTATTATTATTATTATTATTATTATTATTATTATTCAGAGGATGAAATTTAAGCTTCCTACGAATATGGCGTTCATTTGAAAGAAGTAACAGAGGGTATTAGGAAATAGAGAAAGAAGAGATAAGTTATTAGAAAAGAAAAAAATGAAAAATTTATAAATAAAATAGATAAAAATGTTATAAAATACAGGGAGAATTGCTTTAGGGTAGTAATTCATTGCATCTTTGCTTGAACTTTTGGAGTTACAGTTGCAAACATCTTCAGGGAGACTGTTCCAATTGCGTATGATAAATTTAATAAGTTATACTATAACAGTATTAACATTAACAACAACAATGGAAATCATTACAATATCAGTAATAATAAAGAATATCAACTTAATAAACAAGAAGAATGCCATTACCTGGGCATATAAAAAGGATAACGGCTGGCAAATGCCTACGAGTCACGGTGATTTTCAATAGTCACTTTGTGGACTGACAAAAATACACATCTTCGCAAGGGAAGCAAATTGCCAGTCATTGTGACAAGTCCTTATTATCGAATGCATGGACTCAGCTTACAAAACGTAGGGACGAGGGCTTAGTGTTCACACAACAATCGTTAATTTCCCTTACATCAGCTTTATTACCAAGGGAGAGAGAGAGAGAGTGAGAGAGAGAGAGAAACATTCCCTACATATTACTTTACCAACCAGATTCCAAGTGTTCGTGGGAGCAAAGGATGACACTGAGGAAACAGGTCACATCTCGCCCTCTTACCCGTCAAAAGATAATAAATGAATATTCATGCAAGATACTGCTATGCAGACACACCCCAGGAAATGAAATGGCTCTGGAATCTCGTCATCAGTTCTAGTGATTTAAAATTCTGATACGTGGCACACTTGAAAATAGAACTAAATAGAACTAAACTCTTAAATATCTAAAGACCTGAAGGCTATTTCAGCCAATCAATCAATGAATCAAGTCAACTAGCTCTGGCCGGAGACACTATTATTATTATTATTATTATTATTATTATTATTATTATTATTATTATTATTATTATTATTATTATTGAGAATAAAGCAAAAGGCCCCAAATTTAAACTACCTAGCTTCCTCAAAACAGAAAGCTCATAAACGAAACAAAGGCAGAGTAAAGTGAATATAATGAAATTAATAAAAATACATCTACAAGTAGTGAAGGCTAATGTAAAGGACAGCAGTCAGATTCGTCCATCCAATTATCCATCTAAATTAGCACTTTAAAGAACGACTGGAAACAAACAAGCCAAGAACTGATTGAGGTGTGTGTGTGTGTGTGTGTGTGTGTGTGTGTGTGTGTGTGTGTTGTGTGTGCGCACGCGCGATGAGGAAGACTGGAAGTAGTACGTGAGGATTCGCATATTAGTCAAGAAAATAGTTTTCCCTCTTCGTACAAAAATATCAACAAGCCCGCTTCTCTCTCTCTCTCTCTCTCTCTCTCTCTCTCTCTCTCTCTCTCTCTCTCTCAAATGAGTGTGCGCGTTCAGTGTTAATCTCCCGTTTTCTCTACACTGCTCTTCCGCAAAATGAAGATCTGTGTTGGGGATTAATCCCCTTCGATTCCTATTTGTTTTGTAGAACTACAGATGGGAGGAACATCCCTGTTGTCTCTATGGATCTTTCTCTTTCTTTGCTTTGATATGAAGGTGGAAATATTAATTTGATGCCTGTCGCAGATGCCCATAGATTACCTTGATGCACAATTACATGTTCGCAAGTGCGAACGACCGCATGCGCAGATTATACACATGCAACCTCCCTCCATTCAAATACGCATAATATTATTTAGAATGAGTATTCAGCTTGCGAACACAATAGCATTATCCTTACCTTTTACAAACTCTAAGGGCTTCACTCACACAATTTAACAGCTTTAATACCTGACACTGCAATTGCATTGCCAGTTAAGTCTCTCCTTGGTGCTAACTTTTAAAAGTTATATAAGTCACATCAAGGCAAGCAAACGACCTTAATGCCAATGCCCAACCAATCCAAACCAGTAACACCAATCTATAGATGGCTTCAAACCCTCTCACTAAAACCACAAACGTACGTACGCACGCACGCGCGCGCACACCCCAGTTCAAGAAGTTAGACGAAGGTCAATACGGCATACTAAACTTTGCAGGTGCAAGTTTAGCACCTCGGCGCTCTGACCTCTCTCTCTCTCTCTCTCTCTCAATAACTAGTCACAGGCCCTCAAGGTTGAAAATCGCATTGAAATGCGTATCACGCTGGACCTTGTGGTTTACGCTTGCATTTATTACTATGGTGATTGGAAGTTCTGAAGAGACTTTCCCTCTGCTGAGGAATAAATAATGACGACGAGGAAGTGTTGACAACTTTTAACAAGGAGCAAAACTAAGCCTTGGCCACATTAAAGTAAATAACACATATTTACAGTATGCATAATACATAATACACACACGCATTCTACACATGTATAAATAAACACACATATATAAAGTATAACATATACATATAATACAGGCCTCTATACATATACTGTATATATATATATATATATATATATATATATATATATATATATATATATATATATATATAACAAAGTTATTTAATGAAGGAAAAGTGAAACAATTGAGATGTTAAATACGTCTGTCTTATTACAAGACATGGTCACAGCAACTGTGGCTATGTCTTATTAATAATACGAAAGTACTTAGTATCTCGATTATTTCACTTGTCCTTGGGGCTCTAACTTTTTTATATATATATATATATATATATATATATACATATATACATATATATATATATATATATATATATATATATATATATATATATATATATGTGTGATAAAAAATTAATGATGAAACAAAAGCAACGTACATCGAAAAATGCAAGTAATGTCACTAATATTCAGAAAGTACAAGACAACGTGCAGCAAGGGCGAACAGTGCAGTACATGAAATCGACGTACTGTTAATGAGCCTTCTATCGGTACATTTCATGCAGTCCAGTCGTGAGATATGAGTAGGGACAAGGAATGCAGCCTGCAGCAGTTGTGGAATGAATGAAGTGTAAAGAGCAAGAAGTTGGAATGCATGGAGTGAATTTCGAGACGATTCAATGATGTTGGATCGGCGTTCATGATATCGTCGTTACAACGCTATAGGGTGCATGAACAAATCAATAATTTCCTCTTGCAGGAGTGGAAAAATAGTTGCTTAATGTCAATAAAGGAAGAAAAACGACTGAAACGAGGAGTAGGGTCCGCGCAGTAAATGTTAAGTAAATGCTACTAAAATGCCGAGAAACAGAGTTAAGACTTAAATTGTAAAGAAATTAGCATAAGAAATTAATAACATCCTTTTGAAGTCAATCGTTCAATGTAAACAAACTAAAAAAGGGACAAGACCGAGGGCAGGTTTGCGAAAAAAGTGCTTCATTCAGAAATCCCCGGAGGGAGGAAAAGAGGAAGACGAATGACAAGTGCTGCAGCTAAAAGGTCTTAATATCCACACAAAGCATAAGAGGTGAACGGCGCAGTTATACGAGAATGAGGTCGTTCTGCTCCAGATGCGTCTTTCTTCAGCGATTTATGAAATCCCGCGAGACTCTGAAAGCTTTTATCTTCATAAAGAATTCGTCCTTAATTCCACTGATGAGGGGGTAACTGTGACGCAGAGCATCGGGAGAAATGCAATCAGCGTGAAAAGAAAAATACATTATTCCTTTGTTTCATGAACGTGGAGAGAGAGAGAGAGAGAGAGAGAGAGAGAGAGAGAGAGAGAGAGATGAGCAGCAATTTCGCTTACTCAGTTTTCTCTTATCTTCCACTTCATTCATCATCAACCTTCTTCAAATGCTTTCAAGAAACACCCCAAAACCTTAATAAAAATATAAATAAAAAAAAAGGAAGTTCTCGTCCCATCTTCGCTTTTTCAAAACTTTTTTTCTTAGCTTTCTCATTCAATAAAACTAAGAGTTCTTTGACAAATCTTTAGATCCCCAATAATTTCAATGTCAAAGAGGGATATTAACATAATTAAATTTCGGTCTCAACTCCAGTCAAATTAATAGGATTAAATTAAATATCATTACTTATAGAGACTATTTACTTATTCATAATTTGAGTATTTCAATACATCTTTTTCCTTCATGCATACTTCTTAGGGATAAGCAAAACTTGCCGTTGACTATAATTTATACATACACACATACATACACACACACGTGTGTGTGTTTGTAAAGCACCCGTTAGCGCCAGCCCTCTATATTAAAGAGATGTATGGTGAAAAAGAAAAACATACATCCTCAATAAGATGGATTAGGTTCAGTTGCAATCCCAGAGGGGAAAGACATTAAATCAGTGAAACAAAAATGTGAATGAAATTTAGCAGACGGAGGGCAAATGGATCAAAGCTATTCGTTCGTTCTCTTGACCAATCACGGCATTATTCCGCTAATACTTATCCATCACATTTACTCTAAAATATCTGCAAAACTTAAGTCAACCAGTTGCCGCCTACACGATCTCAAGAAATTAATGACAGAAACGCACTTGAAAATTCTATTGTACTTTTTGTTGTGTTCATAGTGATAAAAATAACATGCCCCGGGCGCATTTTCCCCAGATGTAACCGAGTACCGGGATCTTTCCCTGAAAAAAGCGGGATGCCTTATCTTAAAAACTAACCATAGAATTTTCTTGTAAATAATCTCACTAAGTTTCCCACGCCCAGTATACTTAACTATCCCGGGCAAATGAGCAGGGCCGGTGCAATACTAGCATACATCTCAGGAATTTGCGCCCCCGGCTTACGATGGCTTCACGTGTTATCAAGTGATTAAAAATTAATTGCGTTCAAAGGTTGTACACTACATGAGCCTGTAAGTTGACCAGCCGTTTACATGTAGACCGGCATAACGTTTAGTCACTGCAAGGATATATTTCCTACGAAAACGTTTATTGGTAATGAGACCCCCATCCGATTCCTGACGGCAATAGCAAAAAATAATGGGTACTTTTTCCCCTCTTCATTCGCACAAAGGTAGCAACTGACATGAGCAAAATCGTATTGACAAACAATAATACAGTACATCCACAATACAGGATTCGAAATACTCGGATGAACTGAATTGTGAGGCCAGCTTAAATGATAAATATTTTTTAAACAAATCTAGAGTAACCCTTTAAAAGACAACATGAGTAACTGAATAATCTGCATCCATAATTCCACGCACCGAAATCTGAGAACTGCGCAGAGAGGAAAATAATACAAATGTAATATTCAAATACGACACGATAAGAAAATAAAGAAAACTACATGAAAAGTTAATTAAACAGAATTATTGACAAAAACACACTCAATAAAATTTGTTCTTTTATATTTAAAACAATATTTTATAAAATTCATGCCTAATTGAGACTCCTTATGAATAGCACACAAATCATAATATGTTCTGCTTACTTTCTGATGAACATTTATCATGTTCTATTTTATTCAGTTTAATTATGAGACACTAAATTTTCTGTAACTGAGTAGGGTATCTATGCAACTACTTGGGGCTAACGGGTCACCTCGGTTGCCACAATATTTTGCTTATATGTAAGCAAAGGACCATTTGACCAATATTCTCAAATTCTGGATTCTGCTGTAGCATCTATACCTTGGCTTTCCACAATCTTGATTGTTTTCTTACACTCAAGAACGCTTTACTTTACATATACTTTTTTTTCTTGTTACTAGCTTTATTTCTTTAAACAATTTGTTTATTATCTCGATGTCTTCCTTTTTCACATATCGACAATTCGATTCTGTGGAAACTTTTTAAGCAGGTTTATGACATTTGACATGAACCATTCGAAGGTACGCTCACTTATATCAACCACTCTACAGTTAAAAAAAAAACGGACGGTAATAAAAGAGATGGTCGAAATGACAACTCCTAAGCTCAGGAACGTTCCGTATTGCACCCAATACGTGTTACCATACCGGAGAAGTTATAATAACAAATATCTGCCGGAAACTGACTTAACAAACGCATGTAGATGCACGCAGAAAATGTATAAGTGCTTTTATAAAAGAAATTATCAACAATCTTCATTCACACCACTTTAAACAAAGTATACAAAAAAAAGTAACCTTTTCTGCATTTAATTACTTCCCCTCTTTACCAAAGGAATTTCCTTCCTAAAATGGAAAGATCAACAAAAGTCTAGGCGGCGTCAAAGTTTATATAAATAAAAACACTCGCCCTTCTGCAAACTAACGAGAGAGAGAGAGAGAGAGAGAGAGAGAGAGAGAGAGAGAGAGAGAGAGAGAGACTTTATCAGTAAGGGATAAGAATACAAATGACTGTTGGAAATCCCGGTTTCTCTGGAGTGCTAAAGGAAGTTTGGAACGTAGGATGGTGCTCTCTTTACTTGTAGTATCCTTCGGGTCGTGATTGCCCAGGGACAGAATCCTCCCCAGTCATCGAATTAGGGCAGCAGGGTAACGTAGATGGAGTTTTATCCCACTCATGAATTCAGGTCGCTACATATAATTCTTAAATAAAAAAAGAGCAGTTTCAGGAGAATTTGTTTGTTCAACTAATGAAGACGGAATCAGAGAGAGAGAGAGAGAGAGAGAGAGAGAGAGAGAGAGAGAGAGAGAGAGAGAGAGAGAGAGAGAGAGAGAGCTAGAGTAATGTTATTTCCAGATGGAATGAATTATGCACAATTTTTTTCATTATCTTCAACTAAAACTGTAATCACGGAAAATGAAAAAGGGCACAAAATTTAATACACGCAGCAACCTTGGTATTCTCTGATTGGTTTTATACACTTTAATACGTTAATGTTAATATTTTTAATAACATAGCGTAAAATTATCAGATAAAAATCATGATTATGAACATGGGTGTAAACTATGCAGGTTAAATATTTTTTTATTTTTAAACAGAGAGCAAATGAACTTCTTGCATATACAAAACGAATGCCGTTCTTGAAAAACATAAATAACATTCTCCATGAAAAAAAATAAATAAATACATGAAATAATGGAACAATAAGTCGACAGCTAGAAAATAAGATTCACAATGAAAATCAATAGAATTTTAAACAATAATTTCTAAAGTTGAAGAACTTACAGTCAATAATGCAATCAACAGTAATAAATGTCAGTTACCTGTAAAAATAACTGACACAGCACAGCCCTAAAATTCCCTAAGGAATAAATTCTACTGTGACTTGACTGTGCTACACTGGACAGAAAGCGTGTTCTTCTTTCTCTCTCTCTCTCTTTTTCTTTCTCAGGGGGAGATACTTTTACCAAATGAATATCCCTATGCTAGTGAGATATTCTTTGGTTTTTGTGCACTCAAACAATTATCTGCTTTTTTGTAAAGGCATTTTTATCTGTAAGTGGGAAACATATACTTTCATCACATTTATACGAAAAAAGACATTTTTTTTTTACTGTAAATGTCAAGTAACTTGCATGTAAAGGTTTTTAGATTTCCCTCTCGTCCTGTGCCATATTTGACTTGGAAGGGTTCCTTCCCACCCTTTTAAGAACAGAATCTTTCTGTAGTTGAATATGTCTTCCTAAATATGCCAGGGTCATTTCTTTTTATTTAAGTGGACTCAATCAATCATCATTATGAACAGGTTAACTCAAAATCCTTGTACCTTGCAAGGGAAGATAAGCTATCAAACTATTGGTGTTAGATATTAATCTGATTACCAATGTACAACTTTTCTACGTTTCACTTTCTCTCCTGCGTGTAGACTTGTCCTACTTTTACCGTTGGGTTGTGGGAAAGTCTCCCTGGGGATGCTGTGCAAATGAAACCTCAAAAGTTCAAACGAAGATGCAATGCAATACTATTCTAAAACTCTCCTTGTATTTTAATGGTTCACGTACATTTTTATCTATCTATTTATTAATTTGTTAATTTATTTTTTTCTTTCCTGATAACTGATCTCTTCTTTCTGAATTTCCTATTACCTTCTGATTTTTATTTAAAGTGAACACCAAATTCTTTGGAATCTTAAGCTTGAAGTCAATGGGCCCTGTGGGCTTGTTCCATATGCATAGGGTTCATCTTCTACTGTAAATAATAATATTACAATGAAAAAAAAAATAGCAAAAGCCATGAATTACCTATAACGAAATTTGCTTTTATAATATAACATAATGAAAAATTTTTCCCTTCATTAAAAAAATAAGTATTTCACGTAAAATATTATTCTCGTCTTATTCTGTTCCTTCCATTATAAATAATCTCGCAATTCCTTGCAAGAGCGGAAAAATAAAAAGCCTCTTTGCCGGGTCCCAAGTGGCTAGCTCAGCAAGTGAGATGATTCACCCATTTAAGTCTGCTTCACTTGCAAGAAAATAAATTATGCACACGGGGGAATACGTGTGTTTAAGCACAGGTTTTTAAGCTTATGTATACAAGCAACCAAAGAGTCTGTATGTATGTATGTATATATGTAATACACACACATGTATATGTATATATATATATATATATATATATATATATATATATATATATATATATATATATATATATATATGTGTGTGTGTAATGAAAGGAAATGGGCGGTTCATAATTAAACACAAAGTGTTTACGGTAACATTTACACACAAACATATTCACATTAAATAGATTAATCAAAACCACCGTGTTACATAAACGAAGAAGCCAGTTCTCAAAAGAATCAAACCCAATGACATAAACTGTCAACACAGAATTTTATATACCTTTAAAAAACTACCAAGCAGAGTAACAGAGGACTTTAGAATAAAAATTAGTAATTGAAAAAAAAAAATAAAAAGAAGACAGTACTAACACAAAGCAAACATGGACACCGGAAGAACCTAAACATGAAAAACAATGAAAAACTTTAACGAGAGAAATAAACACTTCAATGATCGTGTACATACCCTGCATAGGTAGTGGAGAATATGATAACTCGGAAAACCCTGTCAAAAGGTTGATAAATATTCTCCTGCAACAGGAATTTTACATACGACCTATTTTATTCTTTTCGTTTTCAGTTACAGCTTCCAATCTATTTCAGGAATGAAAAAACTTTTTTATGTCTAATACCAAGACGAGAAAACATTCAAAAGCAACGAACTTCAGTAGCATAAGAAAAGGCAATACACGCCTTTTGAGTGCCGTTGCAAGACAGTAGATGCTGGTCCACAAAATCTTGGCAAAAGCGACATCTTACAATTCAAAACGAAATATTTCATGAAGTTATGAATAAAAATTAAGTTAAAGCTTAAACTATGACCGAATAACGCTAGAGATTAAAATAAAAAAGTGAACATCACATATACGGCAAGAAAAACCAGGTACTTAAAACACAAAAATTAAAAACATGCAATATTCTATAAGAAAAGTGTAGTTGCCTTTATCTTAAAAAACTGACATGATAAACGTCGCTTGCAATATGCCCTACTTTTCCAGCTCATAACCCAAACTCCTCTCTTTACCTCCTCCCCTTCTTCATATAATGACGCCCACCTTCCACAGTTTGAGAGAGAGAGAGAGAGAGAGAGAGAGAGAGAGAGAGAGAGAGAGAGAGAGAGAGAGAGAGAGAGAGATTGATTTCCTCCGAGACGATAAGAAATATTTTTATTCATTTTTGTTTTGCATCAGCTTCTAAACCATTTTCGACAGATCTTTACAAGTAATGATTGCTGGTGCATTTTACATATTTGTTATCTTAGATATGAATCATGATGAAGGAGCCAATTTCTGGAGATCATACAAGTTTATTATTAATGGTCTTTTGAAAATATACAAAGCAAATTGTACTGTCAACAGAAAACGAATACATGAGAACAGCAATGGTATTATCCAATCACAAAATACTATCATTAAAGACGGATTTTGTTTACTACTATTAACGAGAGCTTCTGTTTATGATCATTAATTACTTTTTTGTTCGCGATTATTAATGACAGATTTTTAAATATTATTAATGACGTGTTTTGTCTGCGATTATTAATGAGAGATTTTATGGTTAATAATGACGCGTATGCCGTTTACGATTATTAATGAGATATTTTGTTTATGGCAATTTAATGAAGTATTTTGTTTAAGATTATTAATGAGAGATTTTGTTTATGATTATCAATGACGGATTTTGCTTACGATTATTAATGACACATTTTGTTTACGATTATTAATGACACATTTTGTTAATGATTATTAATGATGGATTTTGTTTACTTTTTACAGTAGAGTACTAAAGGCAGATGCTGAAATCATTTTAAGAAACCTGTCAATCACTAAGGGAAGACGTGTCACTAGTACACATAACTCAATCACGACCTTGAGAATGCCTAATGAACAAATAAACACAGATAATTAGACTCCGAAATTTATGTACTGGCAATGTGGATTACATTAGACCTGGCGTCATTTTTCTCTCTCCTTTTTGTGAGCGGAGATGCCTCACTTTTACCAACTTTACTCCTCTTTTGTTCGTGAGACAATAGTGGGCATTTTTCTTTTGCAAACTAACTATTAGCTGTCTTTGTGTGAGGGAACTTTCCTCTTTCAGGTATATACCTGTATTTAGCTGTTTTGTAACTTGTTACTTTTTGTACGAAAAGGTAGTTTTTTCCAGTTGAGTATTTTCACTTTTTTTAAACGCGGTATATTGCTTTATATTTGCAAGAAAATACAGTATATAGTATCCTTGAGGAAAATTTACAGATTATCTAACTAAAACTTGCGTATTTGTGAATACACAGCCTCTTTTTCTAGATGTTTTTACTTACTAGTAGGGACCCTTTCTCCTTTACACAAAATTCTTATGTTGTTTCGAAAGATTATTCTTCTCTCTTTGACGAATACTTCAGCATTTCAGAACTCAACTTAAAAATGGTCACTTTCTCATCAGCACAATGCCATACGGGAAAAGAGATAATTTTGCTTTTCATTTTTATTACATTTGCTAACACAAAAATATTCACTTTTAATACAACGAAAAGTGTAATATGTAACATTGCCCGCGTTATTGTTATTCTTTGCAATTTCTAACAAAAAAAAAAAGGAGAGAAAATAAAGCCTCTTTGCCGAGTCCCATGTGGCTAGCTCAGCAAGTGAGATGGTTTTATCCATTAAAGCCGGCTTCAGGTGCAGGCCTTCGAGTGGCAGCAAAATAAAATACGCACACTTGTGTTTGTGTGTGCAAGCGCACGTGCGCGTGTAAGCATAGGCTTTCATATGTATATGTGTAAACAAGCAACCTTGTGTCTGAGTAGATATAATTATGTATATATTAAATATATACATATGTACCATATCTATATCACACACACACTATATATATATATATATATGTATATATATATATATATATATATATATATATATATATATATATATAATGAACCATCTCAAAATATGAATAAATGTAATTATATATATATATATATATATATATATATATATATATATATATATATATATATATATATATATATATATATTAGACATTCTGGCATCATCCTCTCGCACTGTCATACATCCGAGATAATGAAGAGGAAAGCTAAATGAGCAATAAGACTGGAAAAAAATTACAAACTACAAAAATTAGCTAACCGACATCAGAGGAAAAAAGGTATTCTATTGCACGCTGTACATAAGACACTGAAATAAGAAAAAAAACTGGAAAATTTACAGAGAGCAATCAAAGGAAGGCAGCGGCAAATTAAAAAAAGACCTGACAAGGACATAAGGAGTCAACAATAAAGAAAGACTATTTTTCTCTCTCATATATCACGGCACAATGCAACAAAACAATTAACACGCTCTACTGATACCTTATATAGGTAATGACTACAATGATAATTAAGATAATCCTGTGCAAGAGAAGACACATTCAGGCAAATCAGATCTTATTATCATCATTATATATTTATGATGGTTTTTTCTCATTCTAGTTCATACACAGAACTACATTGTATTTCTTTATATTATTTACAAAATAACAATGAAGAGAAATAATAAAAACAATATGAAATTCTGTGCATCCAGAAAATGCTGTAGCGACTTCTTACGCACTGAAGTCATAATATACCTCCCAGTAATTACCTCAAGTATGTTTAATTTAAGGATAAGACCAAAAACAAAGAGCGTACGTAGCTGGGTAAATATAGGCAAATTGGGACAGTTTATGGAAAGAATAAAAAGATAATGGCTATACTCACCGTCAATACCATTACTACCAGAAAATACCAAAAAGAATAATGGTATATATGCCCTACTTTTCCAACTAATAATCCGAACTCCCCTCTTCCCCTAATTTCCAGCCTCATGTTATGACACCCACCTTCCAAAGTATAGAGCAGCGAGAGAGAGATAGAGAGAGAGAGATATTTCCAGCCTCATATTATGACACCCACCATCCCAAGTATAACAGAGAGAGAGAGAGAGAGAGAGAGAGAGAGAGATAAAATCCCCATTGATGCAGACAACTCAAATAATTGAAAAATGCATATTCGACACTGTGCCAAAAAATGGACGAAATTTCACTACCTTCAAAATGCTTAAAACATAAACGTCCACAGATGATATGACTTAAAATCTCAACTTGCGAACGTGGGTTACATTAAACAGAAAATCCCGTTTCTCGACTTTTTTGCGATCAAAGATACCTGACTTTTACCAACTTACTTCTCTTTTGTTCGTCAGACAAAAGTCGGCCTTTTCCTTTCGCGAACGAACAATTAGCTGTCCTCATGTGAGGGCACTTCACTTTTTCAAGGGCTATATTTAGCTGTGTGTACAAGGTGTTCACTCTTTTCTCATCAGTTTCTTTCATTCTGAGTATCACATTATTGGATATGATCAGCTCTTGGTTAGCTCTGAACACGTAGGTATTGAGTTTTCTCTATGCACAAATGTGTATTATGTATGTACGTATATATACATTATATATACATACACACACATATATATATATTCAGAGGGCATATGCAATGATAAATATGACATTTTATGGAAAACGACTTCATTTTGTCTCTCTTTTGTAAGTGAGAATACTTCACCTTTTCCTGGAAATATGGTGTGCTATTTTTACATGCTATTCTCCTATTTTCCTGGAATGCTTCCGCATTCCCGAAGTCAAAGATGGTTCGTTTTATTTCTGCGCAGTGCCAAAAATAACAGATGCAGCAAAGGGACTATACTGTTTTTCCCATGCTATATTTTCTTACGAAAACGAAACTCTGTTAAAGCTATGTGACCCATAAAATGCATTATTGTTCTAATCTGTTTACGCAGCAAATCCTCACAAAAATGAAGATAAAATACAGGCTCTCTGCAAAACCACATGTGACTTGCTCTGCATGTGAAATGGTTTTATCCACATAAGAAAAACTATATGGTTTTAAGGAATAAGCGCTTATAAGTATGTTAGCGTATGAATATAATCGATGTCATGCAAACACATTTCCATACATACATAAAAACACACTTTCAACATCTTGCAAACTACGCACTGACCTTTTAGACCAATAACGAAGATGGCGGTCGATAGGACCCAACCTTCACAAAGAATGACAGGTGTGATCTACAGTAGTTCCTTCTTGATAAGAATCAGATATACAAGAATACTCAGTGGGATGACCGAAACAATTACCTCCCAATACTATTACTTAGTGAATGACAACCTCCCTCTCTCTCTCTCTCTCTCTCTCTCCGTATACTAGCATACTATCATTATCATCATTGTTTATACAAGACATGCACCAACTCTGGTTGGAAAGGCATAAGGCTGAAAGGTCAACGGTCCCAATAAGGAAAGAAATAGAATTAGAGAATACACAAGAAAGGGAAATGACAAAGAAAAACAATTGGGTTAAATAATGAATTAAAAGATAACGAATAAATCGTAAAAGTTGTAACTCACATTCTAATATATATATATATATATATATATATATATATATATATATATATATATATAACGTATGTATATGTATGTATGTATATATATTATATATATATATATATATATATATATATATATATATATAGTTATCGAGAGTAGAATCGTTGCTGCATAGCTGATCCCTGTTGACCTAGATATCAAAACAATTAAAGTTTTCAACAGTTCGATCTGTCCCTTTTCTTTACCTGAAACAGACATTTAGAGGGCACGGTCGAAAAATACAAGGATGAGAGGGTGAGTGCCACTCCCTTAAGCAGCTTAGCCCAACTAAGCTGCTTAAAACAACCTTTCTAAAGGCAGATTAAGCTGGCTGAATTGTCTTTCCGCAGGATACCTGGGAAGATACAAGCAGATGGCCGGGACACCTGGAAGATGACACATCTTGGGCAATGGTCACCATACGGGCCCGACATGGGTGCCCCTACCCTCGGCAGATACCTTAAAAGAAGCCAGGACAGTAAGATCTTAACAGTCGGCAGTCAGTAATGGGAGTTAGCAGTTAGCAGTTAGCCAGAGCAATCGTACGCGCGTGAGAGGTGCTGAGAGGCCCCTTCACCCCTGTCCACACCCGACTCCAGACTCGTTACCATCTCTACAGTAATCGTCGAGTGGATCGTCCAAGTCATGGTGTGCCGTGCTATACGTGTGATTGTCCCTAGTCATTCTTCGCCAGAGACCTGCTTCCCCTAAGGTAAAGTACGAGTGAAGACTTTTCAGTCACGATAGTTTGCCATTAGAAGTGTTTATTGAGTGCCAGTATTCTACCTCTTTCCTTGTGCCATTCTGTCCACTGCCATTGCCAATGTTCTGTGTTCCAGTGTAAAGTGTTCATTCATTCCTCGAGTCCTTGGCACCATCAGTGCAGCCTCCAGTCATTGTATGTATTATATTTTCCTTTTACTGGCGTGTAATGTTTACCTCTCTATTGCAGAGGGCCTTTGCTGTGGACTCATCTTGGACTGTGCCTTGCCATCACTCAAGACTTCAGTAGGAAGATCTTGAGGAGTTGCAAGCCTCCTAATAATTCATTTAACCATTTTCCTTTTGATTCCTTTTGTAAACATAATTACTTAATTTAACCAGTGTTTACGTAACATTCCCTCATGAAGTAGAGCCCTAAGCTCATTGAATCATCCCCATTTTTCATCTCTTTTTATGATTTCCCTTAACGTAAAGTCATATCTCCAAGGCCAACTCGAAGAAAGATCAGTTGCCGGCCTGTAAACCATCCTACGAATCTAGAAATCCAGGGAAATACATACACACACATATATATATATATATATATATATATATATATATATATATATATATATATATATATATATATATATATATATATATATATATATATAAAGTACGCATTTATCTATCTCAAATCTGCACTGGTAAAACCAAAATAGAAATATGAGGAGCTTTTGTAATATTAAATGTGAAAATATACACAAAATTGAGTAAACTTTTCGATATACAGTACATTTAAGATAAGTTCCAACGTAAGAACTCATGCATCTCCTGTCATTATATCTTAATTAACCTTTTGAACCAGGTCAAAACCATTCATTTGCCACCCAGTGTAACTGAATCACAGTGATATACCAGGAGGAGAAATAAAGAAATACTTGTTATTCTTTAAAATCATTCAAAACGAACAATTTTAAGTTATAATCTTACAGAAAAGATTCCCAAATTCTTAATCCGATGAACTTACCGTCATTGCTTTATGAAATTTTTCACAATCATGTTCATCCCTCGCATCTAGATCTTCCCAGACTACACTATCCACTACGTGGTATAAGATAGGCAACTAATCCTAATAGCACTGAATTTTGTTTTTTTAGGGTGGTTCGCTACTTCACAGTTTCCTTGAATTTTTGTTCCAGCAGTGACCAAATTATAGAATGACCTTACTAGGCGTGCGGTTGAATCGTTAGAAATTCAAGAATTCAAACTTGGGTAAATTCTTCTTCATAGAACATGCTCACATGTCTCATTTCATAGTTTACTTGTATTTATTTTTCCTCTTTATTTCTGTTTTTATTTTTCTGTATCGGTATACTTTCTTTATTGGGTACCTTGGTCTTGTAGCATTTTGCCTTTCACATAAGGAATGCTGCTCAGCCAGTAATAATAATAACAATAATATATATATATATATATATATATATAGAAATCATCAACACACAATCACGTGTGGAACAGAAATAAATTTCTGACTCACATCGGGATCGAACCCAGGTCTCTCAGGTGGAAAGCAAGAGCGTTATCCACTGGGCCATACAAGTCTAAAAGAAGTTGGAACCTGAGAGCAACTGCACCCAAGGAATTACCTGGGCAAGCTAACTGCTTGCATACCAGCGAGTTTTCCCCAACTTCCCGACTCAGCAATGACCAATAGACAACATTTCATTCTGAATTATCCCTTCTGAGTGAATAAGATAGAAATCATCAACACACAATCACGTGTGGAACAGAAATAAATTTCTGACTCACATCGGGATCGAACCCAGGTCTCTCAGGTGGAAAGCAAGGGGCGTTATCCACTGGAGCCATACAAGTCTAAAAGAATAATTCGAATGAAATGTTGTCTATTGGGTCATTGCTGAGTCAGGGAAGTTGGGAAAACTCGCTGGTATGCAAGCAGTTAGCTTGCCCAGGTAATTCTTTTTGGGTGCAGTTGCTCTCGAGGTTCCAACTTTTTTAGACTTGTATGGCCCAGTGATAACGATCTTGCTTTCCACCTGAGACCTGGGTCTGATCCCGATGTGAGTCAGAAATATATATATATATATATATATATATATATATATATATATATATATATATATATATATATATATATATATATATATATATATATATATATACACACACACATATACACACACACAAACACACACATATACACATGTGTGCATGAATGTTTTAGTTCTAGTTTAATAGGCACATAATAAACACGGATGAATCAGACTTACTGAGACCAAACTGCTGAAGTTTTAATTAACATGAAAAGTGTGTGACGAGTCTAATAAGTCTTTCCATCACCATTAGGGATTTTTCACTTGCATAAAATGGCAAATTCTTTACATGTTCGCATTTCCGATATATTTTTATATAAAGTCTTAATAAGTGAGACAAAAAAGTATTTAGGTATTGCCATGGCACTAATATATATATATATATATATATATATATATATATATATATATATATATATATATATATATATATATATATATGTGTGTGTGTGTGTGTGTGTGTGAGTGCGCGCGTGTGTGTTGAGTATTGAGTCTTGGATGCATATGAACAAGTACGTATATTGTGTGTAAATGATTATAACCTTTCCTACATAGCTCTCTAATGAAATAATCATCGTCATCACTATGGTTGTATTTGAACATTAAGATAAAACGATATTTAAAAAAATATCTCTAAAAACACTTTTTTCTTTTATCTGAGTCCCCACTTACGGCTGACGGCAAGACCAACAAACTAGTCATTTCTTCTTCTAGTCTAGAAGCAACGAAGTTCTTGAAAGTAATTCCCCTTGCAGCACAAAACCTTACCCAGAGGAGAGGAGAGAGAGAGAGAGAGAGAGAGAGAGAGAGAGAGAGAGAGAGAGAGAGAGAGAAACAAGGCTATTTCGTTGAAGAAAACTAAGGAAGGTGGTGAGGTGAGAGGTTTAGGGTGGGGAGCTGAAGGGGGTGGGGGGATGTTCCGCTAAATGATATTAAGCTCTCAAGTGTTATGTAAGAACCCGGGTTGACAGCGAAGACTTGAGCGGCATCTTCAAGGAGAACCGTCAGGAGGAAGGACAAACAATAATACTTTCAAGGCACGAGGAGGAGGAGGAGGAGGGTGGGGGTTGGGGGTGGGGGAGATGAGGCGGAGGCAGGAGGTGAACTGAAAGTGAGGTCGCAGAAGAGAACTCAATAAACATGCATAAGAATTACGCTACAGAAAATAAAAATACTTTGAAACTTCAGCGAACCTGGATGAAACAAGGTGACTCACAGTAACACTCACACACACACACACACATATATATATATAACATGTACAGTGTACATATATATATATATATATATATATATATATATATATATATATATATATATATATATATATATATATATATATATATATATATATATATATATATATATATATATATATATATATGTATGTAATTTACTTGGTTAACATGAATCTAGGAATTAAACAAACGCCATCAACACAGAAAATAAGTGTTCAGAGTTCTTGAATTTCAAGGTTCATTTCTGAAATTTATATAACTAATAGCCTCAATGCACGACACTCTTAGTTGCGTGTATTCTATGTATCACTTTTGAATTTCAATGTTCCCTTCCGTCAATTATTTAGCTGGGAGCCCCGATGTAGTGAATACCTTGAAACAAATACAATGAATAAGTTAACATCGTGAAAAAAAGATAGTGTAAGCAGACCTCAATAACTAAAAAGATAAGAGATAAACAAATAACAGCAGCAAAAACCTCATTTCCATCAAAAGGTACCTGACCGAACGGCCTGATCTTTCAAAGGGTGCTTCACATACTTATTCATACTACATATATGCGGGTGCATTGGATAAAATTCAAACTTGGATTGAAATTTAGATGTAAGTGACCCTTCTCAAATTCAGTATGTGTCCATGACATTTAGTGAGAAAACATTTCAATATACAACTGCAGGTAAAATCTAGGGCCCATACCATGATCTCTGTCAAGCCTTGAATTAACCAGAATATTATTATTATTTCCCAAGAATCTGGGATCACATCATGACGTACACCAAAAGGAATGCAGCCCCCAACGAACGCAAACAGCATGACAAAAGTGCGCATGGTAACATGGTTACATGACTCCTTGCTTCCTGGTGAGACGAAATTGACACGTTCCTCTTTTAACAAGTCATGGGACACAAGGAACAAACGAGGACTGGAAAAGCTGAGCTGAAGTTGTGTGACAGACACTCAAATTACTTTCGTGATCTGAGAATGATCTTTTTTTATTCGAAATGAGCTTTTCCATAACGCGATTGTTATTATTTTCATTACTGTTATTCTTTCACCTTCATAATACTACGGTTCACATGGCGGTCACACTTAAGAACACTGTAACAATTGTAACTCAATATTCAGTGTGTAGTAATATTGTTTACTATTCATGCTACATGCTACCTAACCCTCTTGACGTTCTCATGATTCTAAGCGGTAAATAACTAATTAACTTCAAGGCAACGCTTTGAACTGAACAGCATAACAGGAAAACGACGGGAAAGCAAAATTTATATTACTGCGATTAATCTCCTACCAGAAAAATTTAAAAATGGAAATTCTACCAGTCCAGCCAAAACTACTCAATTAATACATTTTCTTTATCTTATTTACTTTTTATTATTATTCGGACTGAGTATCTAGTGCATCTGGGTCAAGTGATTTCCATCTTTCCTAAGTTTAAATTTTGTTAATACTTTGATTTCCAAAGAATATTATCAAGTTCACGCAATGGCATTTATTCTAATGAAAACTGTTGAAACTTGGGTGGCGTTTGCCTAAGACTTACGATTCACTGAAAAATACATTTTGGAGTTCCCTGAATGTTTAGCAATTTTGAAAATGTTTTCAAATTACTTTGGAATTATTTTACTTATGTCCGTCATCACCAATTCTAAACTAAACATAAAACAATATAAAAACTTGGGCGGCACAGAGAGAGAGAGAGAGAGAGACCCACATATATGAGGGGTCGTTGGGGCCATAAAGCGAACCGGAAGGGTTAAATTGCTCCGGACAATGGCGCGCGCGCACACACACACACACATACACACATTGGCCTCTCCCATCAAGGTACTATATGGAGTCCAGCCAGTGCCAAGGGATCTGGAACTGGAACAAAGAGCTAAAGGCACTAATGCCTTTCTCTACTTTAGCCTTTGAACCCTACACTTACAATAAGGTTAGGGCTTAAGCTGATACTCCAGAGAACGAACTGGACTTGGAGACTAAAAATATAAAATTTCATGTGGAAAATAATTGGAAGCGTAAATCCCTTTGCCTGAGAAGCTTCTTTACGGTAAAATAAACTGGGGATACTGAGTGAAAACATTGTGGTTAATAAAGTATATTCACGGTTTGCAAATTTCAAGCGAGTTAGTAAAAATATTGCTTGAGTTACACCACTAGAGTTTACAGAAACGAAAATAAATCAAGAGAATTCATATTACTACCAGCTATCTCTCTCTCTCTCTCTCTCTCTCTCTCTCTCTCTCTCTCTCTATATATATATATATATATATATATATATATATATATATACATATATATATATATATATATATATATATATATATATATATATATATATATATATATATATATATATATACGTCTCATAATCCCAACTGGTATTTTACGACGATCGAATGTTCTTATATACTAGCTATGTTTCCCAGCATTACTTTGCTGTTTTTCTCCTCTGGTCTGCTTGTCTAGATTGGGCTGGCCATTCCGTCGGCCTTCTTGAAACGCAAAAGGAAAGGTTAAACTTTAACGGCTTAGTGTTAATGTCTATTAACAGTTAATACATACATATATACAGACAGACAGACACACATGTATACACATACACACACACACACACACACACACACACACACATATATATATATATATATATATATATATATATATATATATATATAATATACATATATAATCATATGAACCCGCTGTATTTCTTGTATGACAAAATGTGACATGAATGGAAACTAGTCGTACTTAAAAGTAAGATATTTAAAATTCATAAAATTACAGCTACTCACCAAATACGTGCGGCGAAAATGGAAAATGCTGTCGCATATGACCCTAATTCATACTGCACTGAACTGTCGTATGAAATGCATCAATGATGATAATATGTAAATTAT
This sequence comes from Macrobrachium rosenbergii, assembly GCF_040412425.1. NCBI lineage: Eukaryota > Metazoa > Arthropoda > Malacostraca > Decapoda > Palaemonidae > Macrobrachium > Macrobrachium rosenbergii. The sequence continues at coordinate 49,031,535 of NC_089752.1, read as the reverse complement.
ATGAATGTATTATCCTCACAGAAGGAAGTCGTAGTCTGTGTTGAGTTGGCTTTCACTGTTGTGTCATCTGTAAAATCTATATATATATATATATATATATATATATATATATATATATATATATATATATATATATATATATATATACATATACATATACTGTATATATATTACTAAAAGGACCTCATTCAAACTGGAAGTTATCTAACGGAGTTTTATTCAGAAAAGTTAGATACCATCCAGTTGTCCTTTAGTAATTCTACTAATGCACAGAACAATTGTGTATGTGATAAAGTTAATATATAAATATTATATATATATATATATATATATATATATATATATATATATATATATATATATATATATATATATATATATATATATATATATATATATATATATATGTTGTGTACCTATGTATTAACTGATCATAAATGGGTAGCGTTGGCCTCGAACCTCTGAAGCAGAGGGCTGTGGCAACCCCAACAGCCACTTCTGGAAATTGCAATCACCCCTTGTGAGCGCCATGGATACTCAGTGCAGTACTCACCTCACGTCTGTGAGGTCCGTGAACCACTCCTGGCCCACCAGCCCACCTAGCTATGAACGGATATCAGCAAAAAGCCACTGAACTTTACCTATATTTTTACAACGGAAGAGCTCTCAAGTACGGGGCAGATTCACTGAATGGAATGGAATATACAGTTTAGGCCAAAGGCCAAGCACTGGGGCCTATGAGGTTATTCAGCGATGATGAGGAAATTGAGAGTAGAAAGTTTTGAAAGGTGTAACAGGAGGAAAACCTCGCAGTTGAGTTATGAAACAATTGATAAGAGAGGGCGGAAAGAAAAATGGAAGAAAGAGAAAATGAACGGAGGCACAGTAAAAGGAATGAAAGGGGTTGCAGCTAGGGGCAGAAAGGACGCTCCAAAGAACCCGAAGTAAAGCCTACAGTGCACCGCGTGAGGTTCACTGACGGCATTAACCACCTACGGGACACATTCATTGATGATTATATGTTACCTGGCGTTACACAGAAGCGAAACTACAAAGTGATAATGGGAAAAACCCAGCACAAAAAACCTGACCGTCGTCATAAAAGATCAAGCAGCATCACTAGACACATTTCTCCACCGCTCTATCCAGAATACAAAAGGCCAATAAGGGTTGCGACACACTGTGTGGTTTGCTTTTGAAGGATTCTGCGTCCTCATTTATGGAAACATAACATTCTTACATCCTCAGAACGAATAACTTTAACAATTTTATGACGTTAAGGATTTTTTTTACATTGGTACATACATACACACATACATACATACATACATACATACATACATACATACATATACATACATATATATATATATATATATATATATATATATATATATATATATATTTATAAGCTGTATTTTAATAATTATGAATCTTCACTGATTCGATATCAGCTAAATAACCTCCTCGTCTTGACAATAATAACAATATCAACAGCAAAATTAAAGAAACACTATCAAAATTTACGGTCAAAATAATTGTTTGAATAATAAAAAACGTTTGAGAGCATATATATATACAGTATATATATATATATATATATATATATATATATATATATATATATATATATATATATATATATATATACAAATTATATATATATATGTATAAAATTTATGTTTGTCATTGCAGCAACGAAAAGACAAACAAGCAAAAATTAAAACGCAACCACAGGCAAACACTTCATCAAAACATGCAAGCAACGACGTTCTGCGAAACCATGCATAACAAACGTTAGACCGTAACCTAGTTAGTCAGTTCATGGTTGGAGAACTATGAGGTGTGGAGAGTGGAAAGGTGGAATTAAAGAAGGGGAGGGGAGGCTCTCAAGACGAGGAAAGAAAAGGACCTTCACATTTATTGGGAAAAAATCACGACGAAATCGCTGAGGTCATCCACAAAGTGACCGAGACGATATTCCGGTGACTTTCGACATTAGACGTAATGCTTTAAACTTTGCTTATATATATATATATATATATATATATATATATATATATATATATATATATATATATATATATATATATATAATTTATATATACTATATATATACATATAGCGTATATATACATATGCAATGTATATATATATATATATATATATATATATATATATATATATATATATATATATATATATATATATAGTATATGTATGTATATATATGTGTGTGTGTTAATATAAAAACTCAGAGATTGTAACCACTGCTGCTGTCTCTCTCTCTCAATATATATATATATATATATATATATATATATATATATATATATATATATATATATATAATATATATATATATATATATATATATGTATACACACTAGATGTGTGTATACATAATCAACATAATACATTCATGTGCAAAAGCATACGTGAATGAGCATTAAGAGAATAACCGCGGCACCTTCCCATAAGATGTAAAATTGGATTGGAAGTTTTAGTACGGGTATTTACTTGTAAAAATGTGTTTTTTTTACCGACGCTTGTAGATATGCAACCACACCATGAAGCACGTGAATAAACGAATCTTCACGCTAAAGAATGACCTTCTTACAAACCAATAAAAAGATATAGTTTCACATATATAATGCATTAACCTTCTATGCACTTCTTTGGAGATTTTATTAAAACTGATTGTATATACTTTGTCTAAAGACAAAAAAAAATAAACACAATCTCAATTATGGAGCACTTCTCAGAAATGCAACTCATATACCATTTACCAGCAACAAGTATGAGAAAATCACTGAAATCTAGAAAACCAAGGAAAGTATTAAAATCTAGATAACCAACACTTAAAACATACATGCTCACATATTATGCAGAACAAAGAGTACAGGTACTCTTCTACAGTAGCTTTCTGTCTACACACAGAGACACATACATATACATACTGCATATATATATATATATATATATATATATATATATATATATATATATATATATATATTATAGTGTGTGTGTTGTCCGTGTGTGTATAATATATACATATGTATATACATATATACATGTACATATACTGCATATATATATAGAGTATATATATAATACATATATATGTATATATATATACACACACACATATATATATATATATATATATATATATATATATATATATATATATAAACACACATACTGACCATTGATCAAACTTTCATCAGAGGCGCTTATCAGAGCCAGACCGCACCCTTCCCTCGCATGCTGCAGTTCCCAAACCTCTCTAACCCCTAAATGAGGTTTGACATCAAAGTTTGCGTTGAGCAGAGAGATGTTGTCAGCAGTACGACAACAGCAGCTGTTAGCCGTCTAGCTGGCTGTCACTCACCTGCATTGAACGCTCTCAACCGTTACCATGATAATGAGAAGCTTTCCCTTCCCATACATGGATGAGGAAAGAGAGGTATGATGGCGGGGTGGGGAGTGGGGAATGGTAGCAACTAAAAAAGAAAATAGGTGAGGAGTCCAGAAGCTTCACAGAGTTTAGTACATTACCAGTAGTATCATTAATATAAGCAGAAATCTTAATTTCATCCTTCCGTCGCTTTCATAACTTGAAGTTTTAGTTATATCATAAACAAAATCATATTGGCAACTTACACAAAATCTCAAATTTCCTCAAATGTTTCTTAACCAACATCGCAAACAAGCAGTGTGCCATAAGCAAGTAGCCCGCACTCACGCCCCGAAAATGACAGGGCACCACTGTCTTTATTAAATGAATCTTAATCCCAGGTCCTTAAAAAACAGTAAACAAATTTGAGAGCATACTTAAATTATGAAAAACAAATTATACCTCTCAGATAAACACAAGAATATGAGAATGTACTTCGGGGAACTCCATATCCAAACAAGAAGTAAAATCATACGTATGAAGAGACAAAGCCCTGTATACATGAAACCATAATTAAAAGGAGACAAAGAACGAACAATGTCAAACAGATCCAGTCACAAACAACGAGGACGAAAAAAAACCTTACAAAAAAGAGAGACTTCGAAACCCACATCACGGCAACAATAGAGCGGAGCAGTTCTTTCACGTCAAAACGCATGACAGCGCTGATAAGACACATCAGTTCGTGTTTATGTCTGCGCACATCTAGAAAACATTCATGAATGGAAAGGGAGTTTTTTTTTTTAGTATGGTTTTTATTTATTTATTTTTTTGCTGTATAACACTTACATATCTTAATATGGTTTATGCAGTTAGGTCTATTTTTGCCGATGTATTTACTCACTAAAAATCAGGCTATTACGCACACGCACCCATAAAAAGACGCACACATATATTTAGATATAAATACATGCATATAATATATATATACACATACAATATATATGTATATATAAAATATATATATATATTATATATATATATATATATATATATATATATATATATATAACGTCAGACACTATGATTATGACTAATATGGCCAAGAAATGGAGCAATTAATAAAAATAACTTTTTAGGACCAAATTCCAATACTATCAGTAATTTCTTAAATGGTTTACTCGGACAGTTGGTACTGAATCCCGTCATACAGGTATCAGGTTAACATTTTATCAAAATTAGCATTAGTTCATTGTATGGGAAAAGGAAAACTAGACAAATTATATGTTAAGTAAGACATTCCCGAGAGAGAGAGAGAGAGAGAGAGAGAGAGAGAGAGAGAGAGAGAGAGAGAGAGAGAGAGAGAGATTAAAAACATCACTCCCCTTAACTCGGGTAATGCTATTAAGCATTTATGGTAACTAATTCGGATTTAAACAATACTAACATTATGAAGGTAACATAAAAAGAAAAAAAATTGCTTTATATTATGACAATGACACGATTTCTTTGATAGTCATCCCTAACTCGAACTACGTTTTCTGTGAGTTTAGTTGACATCTATTAGCGAGTACTGAATCAAATGATTCAGCTGATCGCCCCATTGAAAAACTTATCCTATTACACATGAAAGTTGGACCCCATCCAAGCTGAAGGTCTAAGTTGAATTGCAAAAAACCCGCATCCAGTTAGCAAATTTACATACATTAAATGGCCCATATCTCTCTCGCTCTCTACAGCAAACACACACACACACACACACTCACACATACATACATTATTTTATATATATATATATATATATATATATATATATATATATATATATATATATATATATATATATATATATATATATATATACAGGGTACCATAGTGTCTCTTTACAATTTAAAATATAATACAAAAGCAAATGAACAGAGAAATATGTGGAAATTATTACAAAATGAGAGGTAGATATTGAAGTTTTTTTGCCTTATTTAATACACCTCTATATGGGCACCACTAGTTGCACGCATAACCCCATAGAAAGAAGTCTAGGGGAACGATATCTGGTGAATGAGGTGGCCAGGAAATTGGGCCATCCCTTCTAATCCACTAGTCTGCAAATGTTTGATTTAGGAACCCACGAACATGCAGTCCACAATGTGGTGGTGCACCATCTTGCTGGAAAATGCTGGCCGGTTGAAGGTTATCTAGTTGTGGAGCCACATATTCAGTCAAAAGATTAGGGTAAACATCTGCAGTAATTGATGTTTCGCTGAAGAAAAATGGGCCAATGATTCGATTGCACATGATCCCACACCACACCTCCTTTGGACTATCTCGGTGAAGTTCCCTAGTCACATGGGGATGTTCTGATACCCAGATTCTCACATTATGCGTGTTCAGTTTCCCTGAAACATGAAAGGTTGCCTCATCACTAACACAAACTCGACTGAGGAACGTTTCATCCTCAGAAATTCATTCCAGTATGTTAACTACAAACTCTTTTCATCTTGGTTTATCATTTGGCTCGATGCCTGTATGAGTTGCACTGTGTAAGCGTACAATCGCAAGTTCTTGTGTAGGACTTTGTGAGCTGTAGAATGCGGTAGCTGGTAGCTGTCAGTGTCTGGCAGCAGTACGGATGGACTTAGTAGGAGAACGATCAAAGGCTTATCTTACACTATCGATGTTTTCCCAAGATGTTCTTCGTCATTCACTCCTCCCTTTAGCCAACACTGTCTGTGTCTCCATAAATTTCTTGTGCCATGCACGAACTGACGGACGTGACGGGTTCTGTAGTTTCGCTGAGTCTGTGTATCCGATTTTGTTTCAATAAACCATGGCACACACTGTGCCTTTTCTTGGGGAATAACAATTTTTTAGGGGTTCATTTAACAGTACCTCTTTCATCAACAGGGTACCTCAAATACTCAAATGAAATTTAATTAAAAACTTTGATAGTTGCTGAGTACACAGAACAAATCGCGTTAAGATATCTCATCAATGGCTTTTGTAAATTTTTTTTTAAATTTAGAGAGACTTTATGGACACCCTGTATATATATATATATATATATATATATATATATATATATATATATATATATATACATACATACAGGGTGTCCATAAAGTATATATATATATGTATATACATATATTTAAATGTATATACATACATACACATATATGTGTGTGTTTGTGCTAAAGCAAAGTTTTCAGCTGGTCTCCTACAATAATAATAACAATAATAGTAATAATATAATAATAATAATTGATGATTATCAACACAGACATTTAAATTCTCAACGCGTACTTTTCCTAAGTCTTTAAATGGACGAAGAAGTGTTTAAGGGGAAGGTTAGCGAACCTCACATTCTCTGAATACTAACAGCATTGCTCTAATGAACTCACATAGGCTATTTCCAGCAAACTAACCAACCATTGTCTTCACTTGACGACCCGATTTCAGTAGTGGTCCAGATCAGCAGTTCAGCCAGTGATATATATAGTCATCAGTAAGAAGACTTCTGTTCCTGGGCTTTCTTGTAAACAAGGCGGAGAGGCTGTTATAAAGTCTTTGTTATCAGTGTATGGAATCTGATCTCTATGTTTGACATTTTATCACCTCTCAACCCATGGAAACTGGACTCTTTTTAAACAAGTTTATTACCGCCTATTAACTTTGGAATCTTGTCAGTGTCATATTACACTGACAAGATTCCAAAGTTAATAGGCGATAATAAACTAGTTTAAAAGAGAGTCCAGATTCCATGGGTTGAGAGGTGATAAAATATCAAACATAGAGATCAGATTCCATACACTGATAACAAAGACTTTATAACAGCCTCTTCGCCTTGTTTACAAGAAAGCCCAGGAACCAAAGTCTTCTTATTGATGACTTTATATATATCACTGGCTGAACTGCTGATCTGGACCACTACTGAAATGGGATCATCAATTGAAGACAA